>NW_024423319.1:98552966-98558924 GCF_017311325.1 Ursus maritimus
AGAACAGGAAAAATAGAATAAGGTTACCATATATCATGTTGGAAACTGATTCAAAACACGTGATTTAGATTAGCAATCCAAAGAAAAATAATGAGCATAGTTGCTTGTATACGGCCCCCCTTTTAAGAGAAAATAATTTTCTAATACATAGCTCCTGTTTCATAAAGAGGAAGTAGTTTTTGCTTAGGTGTCAGCAAAATCACAAGAATAAGGATTTGGGAGTCTTTTTGCATAAGCTACACTGGTTCTAGCTCAAGTCAGTTTTGTTTTTTTTTTAAGAGAGAGAGCCCACGCGTGTGTGCACGCGTGAGTCGGGGGCTGGGGGCTGCGGGCAGAGGGAGAGAGAGAGTCACAAGCAGCCTCCATGCCCAGCACGGAGCCCAACACAAGGCTCCATCCCATGACCCTGAGATCACGACCCGAACTGAAATCAAGAGTCGGGCGCTTAACCGACTGAACCACGCAGGCGCCCCTGAAGTTACCTTTTAAGCAAGTAGAACCGTTATCATTTCAGTCGTGGAACGGGAATAGAGTCAGATAGGATACTGTCGCTTCAAGTAAGCCTAAAAGCATGGTGAGTTTCGGGAGACTTTAAAGAACATCCTGCCCACAGCAAACCATTCCATTTCTTTTCTTCTCCGATGAAATGGAGTCATCTCACTTCTTTTTCTTCGCTGAGCAGCATCTCCTGCTAGGCCACATCAGGGTACTCTTTTAACTTGATCCTGTCTTATTTTGAAATGTTCATTTTTTTTAATGTTTTTAAATGTAACTTCAGACAAGCTGTGGAGGCTATGGCTAATAATTCAAAAAGGATTTGGGGGGGCTTGTTTGTGGGAATCACCTTGGAGTAGAATCTAATTGAAGGATTAATGTCAAAGTACTGTCATTAACTAAGTATGAAATCCCTTGACCATTAGCAGTCTAGTGTTCGAGCAGGCAGTGAATCGGTCAAGTAGGACTAAGGGCTGGCCGAATTCCTAGTGTGTACGGTTGGGACTGAATATTTTCTTGTTAAATAAATGGCTTTTTTTTCGGGAGGGGTGAACTTGTGGGCACAGGTATTGTTAAATACATTTCCGGGTTGCCTGTTGTAACTACACAACAGTATATGATTAGAAAACCCATAAATATTTCTTTCTTTCTGGTTTGATGTCTTACAACACAAATGTGTCAGTCACCTTTTGCTGTGTGACAAAATAATTATAAAATTCTCCGGTTCCGTATTTGTCATCCCTGCATCTCTTGGTCGGCTGGAGTTCTGCGGCAGCTCATCTAGGCTTGACTCCACCTTGTGGATTGGGTTCAGGTCTGTTCACCTACCTCATCCTTCTTGGATCAGCAGACTCTCTGGGCGATGTGCTCCTTATAGCACCGAAGCACAAGAGGACAAGCCCAGCCACCTAAGGAAATAAAAACCTCTACCTCTATCTGCTAACATTCCATTGGGCAAAGCAGGTCACATGACCAGGTCCAACTTCCTGGACCAGGGAAGCATACTCTCCCCAGTACTTGGCCACTCTGTTCTGTCTACACTAACTTTCTTGGTGTTTGAGCAAGCCCATCACACTCCCCTGTCAGAGTCTTTGCATTTGCTGTTCTCTCCTATATATACATGGCTTACGCCCTCGTGGACTTAAAGTTCTTGCCCAACTGCCCCTCATCAATGAAGGCTTCCTAGAAAGACTCCCCGTTCTGAAGGTTCCTCACTCATCCTCTCTTCTGAAGGTTTATCATCATCTGACCTACCTAAATAACTCACCTGTTTATTTATTTAGACTGTGTGCCTCCATAACAATGTGAGTTCCGTGGGTATGGGGCTTTTTTGTTGTTTATTGCTATGTGCCCAGCACTCAGAACAGTGCCGAGCACACAGTGGGCTCCTGATAAATGTTTGTATAAATCAATTACTCTTACCGTTGTTTTATTTGTATGGCTACTTTTTTAGACATTTAAAAATCTGGCTCAGTATCAAAGAGTCCAGTGGTGTTACTTGAATGTCAAGTGTCTTTTAGCAGTTTCAACTTTTCCAGTATAATTGACACAGAAAATATTGGCCATTAAGCATTTTTCAGTGTTGATTCACCTCTACTTGTGCATCCATGTGATGACTCTGGGTTTGATTCTTAAAAGGAGATTAAACCCAAAGGACTTTTTACTGAGCAAATCTTGAGAAAAGAAGGAAACAAGATTATACTCGACTTGTGTGTGTACTACGTAGGATGTAATTGGCGCTCGGAAAATGTTTCAGTGGATACCTTCATCCCTGTCATGGAAGTTTTCCACTAAAGCAAGCCAATTTTATATTTGCACGTGGACACTTATATCTGAGACTTACAGAAGATAGCTTATCTGTAAAGATGAACGTGGTTGACATCATTAGGTTTATGCTTTCAAGTTTGATCCTTGAAATAATTCACGGAGAGGAATGCCAGGCCTGTCACTGAACTGTGTTTGAATCTTAACACACTACAATTCAGTCCCGAGAGCTCCAGTATGGTGTAATTAAACTGTCAGAAATTTTAACATGGTTGCTCATGAATGTCTCTGTTGGTTCTGATTTATTCTGTAAGGCATACTATTGCTAAAGCAGACTTACTGCCATTAAAAGTGCCTCCTGTCCCACAAGTTGGCAAAATCTGCATCCGTAATGGAACAAAGAGATGTAAGCATCCCCGCAGTTGTCAGGATTCTGTTCCTCCTGGCAATATTTCGTTCATCCCGTCCTCTCCGGATAATGGTGGTTTAAATTCACAGGAATAAAGAAAACTAAAGACGCTCTATTTCATGTCTTCATTTCTAGAGGCACACATATAAGCAAGTCGTATGTGTGTGTGGATTGGTAGGTAGATACCGCAACTTCTTTTTCTATCTTGTGATCTTAATTTTTCAGCACTTATTTCTTCTCCTTAGCATTTGAAAGAGGTTTTCTACAGTATGTTACCATGAGACTCACAGGAGGAGAGATTTTCTGTCTCTCCTAGGTCCGTCAGCCCTCCACTGTAATGACGATATTCGGCCTTCTCCCCACCTAGGGTATGATTTTTGTCTTAATGGTGAACAACGCATCAAGGATTCCTTTAGCTTACGCTTTAAAAAACAACAATGAAAACTTAATAATAAATGCAGAACTATAATCACAGATGAAAATCCAAGTGGCACCAACAAAAGGAAGGGACAAGCCTACTTAAGTCATTAAATCACTGGCTGCCTTATTTCCAAGTCACACGTGAACCTGAGGTTGTCCTTAAGCATGTTCATTACTGTTGATTTGCCAAAGCAAGGCCTTGTTTTCGATGGAAGTGACAATGTACTGAACAAATAGAGCTGGAAGTTAATACTATAAGAACTTCATTTCCAGAGACTTTCAGAGTTCAAACTAATTTTGTTTTCAATGAAGAAATGTGTCCCTTACTGCAGATGCTGTCGGAGGTGTATGTCTGTAACACATGAATCATCAGTAGAGATACACAGATCAACAGCTAAGCCACAAGTGGGCTCCCGTTCCCAGAGAGGGACCATCCATCCCTGTCTTCCTTTGCATCCAAAACCTTCTTTCTCTCCTCACGTAAACAGATTCTCAGAAATGAAAAACAGTTTCCCCTTTATAAGCCTCCCAAAACATGATGATGATGAAATCATCCCACGTAACAAAGAGGAAAGGGACCTTACTGCACAGAAACCCCCATATCCACAGTCCTTCGGATATGAGTATTTCCCTACCCATTAGACTTCAGCGGTACTCGAGTTTTGTTTGTATTTTTGGTTAAATGTCAAAGGAAAGAGTGGGGGAAACGCCTCTGTGTCGCCACTCCTTCCTCACCTTCATCAAGTGAAGGCAAAATGTCACATACTCACCTCCTTTTGTGTTGAAGAGACACACTGCAAGTGTCTGATCTTTTTTTATTATTACTTTACAAAGAAAAACGGTTCACATTTACTAATGGGGCATAAGAAACTTACGTCGACTTTATCTTAACTTCTGAAGAGAAAAACTGTTTTCTTCTCCAAAGACAAGGACATAGATAAATCCCTGCGGGTACTTCTCCCCTTGAAGGAGTCGTTCCCTAATTATTCAGCCTTCGGGGGTTATTTTTATTTATGCGATTTCTGAGCAAGTGGAAATGAATTTGTAATGACTTTTTAAATGTGATCATGGGCTTTTTCTCTAGTTTCTCTCTGTTTTCCTTAAGCGTAACATGCCATTCTTTGTGCTTGCTTTCGTTAAGGCGAGGAAGACCTGCTCAGTCCTCCCCAGGACACAAGCACAGGGTTAGAGGAAGTGATGGAGCAACTCAACAACTCCTTCCCTAGTTCCAGAGGTAAGCTCCACGACACGCAAGGAACTCACACCTACTGGAGTTAGGCCTCCCGTTTCCACCCCCAACGAGCCTGTGTATTTTCCATGTTGAAACAAGCACGTGCTAACAGAGTCCTACGTGGGGGGGAAGGTTGTCAGAAGCAAGTATTTTTCAGGATGAAGTTCTGCTTTGGATGACTGAATTGACTGGTTTGGGATTCTGGTTGAATTCAGATACCTGTAGAATCCAGATGCCTCTAGAAATAAGAATATTGACTTACACGTTTACTCGCTTTGCACATTAGTCTGAAGAGTTATTTATGAGATCTGTTTTACTTAAGAGCAGTAATGCTATGAGTTTGGTAAAGAAATTCATGCCCTGATGGCACCTTTGCCGGGGACACTCAGTTACCACACAATATGGTGAAATCTAGAACATGCCTTGTATACAGTGGTGGTGGGGACTCGGACTTCTAATCTGATGCCCTTTCTATTTAAAAATTATATCTTACCCCATTCTTAAATATAGGTACAATTAAATGTTTATATACTAACCTACTGCTGTTGGTTTCACTGCCATAGATAGAATACGATCTTTGCGAAGAAAGACCTTAATAATATAGAATGCCCTTATTTCCCGCCATCACTTTGACCTTGTGTATTTTTCCCCTCATATAAAAGCAGCATTTCAGCACACCGGCTTTTCCCAGTAGCCAGTAGGAGACTCAGATGTCTTAGTTCATCCAAGGAGGTTTCGCTCCCTTTGTTAGCATTTTGGAATATTTTAATTTATTGCTCTAACATAAAACAGTCACTAACCCACCTCCCTTGAGTGAATAAAAAGAATGGCAGCAGCCACCTGTAAGCAAATGGAGGGAAAACCTAGACAAGCCAAAGGGGAGAACACAAGTCTTTGTGGCCAGTGATTGGCACCCCTAATGGGCAGCCCCAGAGGGAAGGGCAGCTGAGAGTCTTATTTTTTCCTCTCCATAAGAGCAATGAGGAGGGTGTTGGGAGTCATGTGTTTTTCCTATCTTTCTGTTTGGTGTCGGCTATCAATGGCCGTTTCCTAGCTGTTTGATGTACGAGCGAACACTGTTCGGTGCACATTAAAAGCAGTAGCATTCTGCTAGAGCGTTGCTAAGGAACCATCAGGGAAGCTAATTTTAAATGTCTGCACCAGCCATCTTTTCACCGCTGAGTGCCTCTGATGTGTTGATTTTAACACATTAGAACCTTCTCTGTCTTCCCTCCACCCCCACGTCCCCCACCTGCCACCCTCGTCTCCATCAGGACTCTCTCGGCTGTCTTCTCTACCTGGATGCCATGGTTCAGGAGAAGACCACGTGCTGGTTGGACAGAATTCAAATGCTTTCCCCGTTATCCTGTAACCTTTAAGAGCACCTACTATGTCCCCGTGGAGGCTTAGGGATGCAAACAGGAAGTGTCTGATTCCTTGCCTTCGAGGTGCTTACGGTTGACTGAGGATGTAGACTTCCAGAGTTCCCATTACAGTGTAGTTTTATTGCTGTATGGGACAGGCCTAGGACATGAGTGAAGCCCGGAAGCACCCTTTGACCTAAATAGGAGGGGTTCACCTTAGGCACAGCAAGGGTCTTCTTCAAGATGACACAGCTAGAACTTTGCCCCCCCCCCCC
>NW_024423319.1:98558934-98676195 GCF_017311325.1 Ursus maritimus
CCCCCCCCCCCCATGTAGCACCTATTTCCGGTGACCCAACCTAACCCTCGAAGGTCCCAGATGGCACCCTGGTCCCAGCCCCTTCCACTGCAAGCTTGTGGACCTGCTGTGGGGGAAGTTAGTGGCTACGGTGTTGGCACCCTGGGCTTTTCTTTCCCATCTGAACAACCAGAGTGTAGTGCACAAGGGTCTCCGGCAGGGCTCATGGCTCTGCTTCCCTACAGGCAAGCTTTTTGTGCTGGGCCTCTGACCCCTCCGCATTATCTTTAGGGTGAAGGTCTTTGCACCCTCTCCCTGCACCCCTCTTTTAGTCCCTGAAGCTGGATACTGCATGGGTATGGAAGTAGCCACCTGGAAGAGGAGATATAGACTTCTTCTGATATATTTGGCAGTTAGCATCTCTGATGTTAAATTCACTTGTATGATGTTGATTTACTTACATGGAAACTTGGGGAATTTCAGGCCTCCTGGATGGTGTTTATTATACACCCCCTTATGGAAACACACCTCCCCCTGAGGGCTAATTTGAGTTCTCAAATAGGGAATAAGGAGGCTTTGTCTGACCAATTCCATTAACTGAGTTCCTACTTATTCAATAGTAGGCTGGTGGCCTGAGACAATTTATTTTCCTGAGGAAAACATTTGGGATCTGGCTATTCTTTCTTTGATGCTATTACCTTGACATTTTTTTAACCACTTCGTGCCAAATTAGGCCTTATTACTGGGCCTTTACTATTCTACACCCAGTTCCAACATGTGGGGGTTCTTCCCACAGCACCAAGCAATTCCGACACCAACTTGGTATCCTAGAGTCCAACTCATTTCGGACACCGTCTATGCAAAGAGAGCATCAGATCCCACAACTTGAGGGCTCAGTCCCCCAAGACCGCCCCACTTCACTTGAGAAGCCAGTTGCAAGACCAGTGTATCACCTGGGCTTCCGACCCCCTGCTAAAGACTTAAAGGTTCCAACGACCCCCTTCTTCAGTTCAATTAATTTGCTACAGCAGCTTGCAGAACTCAGAAATGTTTTCCTTACCACATCACCCTGTACTCTGAAAGGATGGAACTCAGGAACAGCCAGATGGAAGACATGGGTAGGGCAAGGTAGGGGGGAAGGGTGCGGAGCTGCCTGCCATGCTCCCTCCAGGTGCGCTGCCCTCCCAGCACCTCCAAGGCTTCACCAACCCGGAAGCTCTCCCTGCCCCGTCCTTTTGGGTATTTAGGGAGGCCTGGTGACATAGGTGTGATTGATTAAATCATTGGCCATTGGTGATTACACTCAGTCTCCAGCCCCCCTTTCTCTCCCCTGAGGTAGGGGGGTAGGGTTCAAAGTTCCAACCCTCTAAACCCAGGGTTGGCTCCCCTGGCACTCAGCCCCTAAAGCGTACCTAGTGCTTTCTAAGACTTGCCTTGTTAACATTAGAAAAGATACCTTGCTGCCTCCCTTCACAGGAAATACCAAAGGTTTTAGGAGCTCTGTGACCTC
Source organism: Ursus maritimus (assembly GCF_017311325.1). Taxonomy (NCBI): domain Eukaryota; kingdom Metazoa; phylum Chordata; class Mammalia; order Carnivora; family Ursidae; genus Ursus; species Ursus maritimus. Next base: position 98,560,424 of record NW_024423319.1, read on the forward strand.
AAAGGGGATTAAGACCTAATACATATTTCTTAATTCTAAATCACAATAGCCTACCCTTTTCTCCTCACATTCAAATGAATAAAAAGTCTCATCATTGTAAAATAGAATGGAAAATATATATACGGTAGGGTTTAGTGGGACCGTCTTACCAATCGGGAGGTATGCTAGGTTGATGTTAAGCAGAAAATTTTGAGTCTTAAGCAACTTGGGGCTTACAGACTATCCCAAATGGAAGGGCCCTGAAAGGTCATTTTAGTATTTCTGAGGACCCAAACTCTGGTTTTGACCTTTTGACCATTATCCATGCCAGGAGAAACATTTTAGATCTCAAACTGGATTAAGGATATAAAATACACTGTGTGTGTGTGTGTGTGTGTGTGTGTGTGTGTGTGTGTGTGTGTGTATACACACACATATGTATACACCCACCATGTATATACACCACACATGTGTGTCTAGTCACATACACACACAAAGATCAGAAACAAAAGATTCATGGACCAATACTTCCTATCTACAATTAATTCACACTGTTTCTCTCTTTTATTTATTTAAAAATAAAATGCTAGTTGCAACCCACTAAGTTGATATTCAGATCCAGCGGTTAAAAAAAAATACTGATCTGACTGATCTCCGTTTTCCTTGCCCAGGTGCACATCTTTTTTCAAAAGTTACATTTTAAAAGTTTTACCGTGGATGTTGTTGCCAAGACCCTCCTAGTAGATTAAAAGTACAACGGCCTCTAAGACAAGTCTGCCACCCATGTTCCCATTGCTGTGTTAGGAAGAATGAAGTTCACAGTTGGTACAGCTGTTTTGGACAGCTGTTTGAGTAACTCAAAACAGATGTCAGAGCCGGAGGTCTGACATTTAGTGGAAATGTGCTATTAAATACCACCTCGTGGTTTACGTAACCCTGCTAGATAATTGCCCACAGAGGAAAAGACCTTTTAAATAAAATATTACGCTTTTCACACATGTAAAGTATATAAATAGGGGAGTTTTGTGTTTAAAATGTACAACTTTTTTGTTACCCTTTGCCACAGTCTTGACTTCAGCTTCAAGTCTTAAGGTTTCAGCTGATCTTCCCCTTGCATTTTCACTCAAAGTCCCTGGAAGTCTGAAGCGCCTTGTTCACGGCCATTCGGCAAGTTCAGTTAAACCCCTGGTCTTATCTCACTGGCCTGGCTAAACTGTTAGCCAAATTAATAAAGGGGTTTCATGCTCCTCCCTCTAGGGAAAACCTGCTAGCCAACGCCACCCTCCATATTAGCCAGTATAAACTGCGGGGTGTTCGAGGTGTGAGTGTGCACGTGTTTAGTTTTATGCTGATGCCTTTCCTGATTCATCTCTTGACAGAGTTATTTGCAAGCACTTGAGGGATTTCAGTGGCTTGGTGCATATTAAACACAGAACATTAGCCAATTTCTAATCTATTTATCTATCAGTAATATGTCCCTCTGTCTATAAGTATCTGTGGAAGTTGAATTCCACTATCATAAAAATCAGTATCTACTATAAGGCACTTTCTAAATCTCCACCCTTATTCTGTAGGAACAGTACATGGGTAGAATGCACAATAAACATATTTTTAAAATAAACAGTTTAAGTGATTTGTCCCTATGTCTCTGATCGTTTTGCATTCTGACAAAGGTATTTTCGTATGTATGTGCGTTTACGGAAGAAATGCTTCCCTAGTCAGTGGCATGGTGTAGGCTTCTCTAACACTGAGGAGCCGCTATATGCTAATTAGTGAACCATAAAGTCCAAGACAACCTCTTAGTGCAAGAAGACAATTCAAAACACAGTTAACAGTGCTATGGAGGTATTTCCATTGCCTGTACAATGTCTTAGTGACACCTGCCGTGTTCTCTTTCTCCCCAACATCCATGCCATCCTCTCTCGTATGACCCACCCCTCCATAAAGCCCACATACATTCTGTTAAATGCCTCTAAAAATCAGCCACCCAACAGCTGTGCAAAACCTGCCATCTTCTAAATTCAAGTCTTGTGTGTGGTTCTTTTCTGGAAGAGCAGCAGCAAGACAAGATCACGTGTCCCCTTTCGGGCACTACTCTGTTTCCTGTCAGCGTCCATCAATTTTGAGCTGTTATTCCTTTACGCCAGGGCCCAACAAACTACAGTCCAGGAGCCAAATCTGGTCCACTACCTGTTTTTATAAATAAAGTCTTATTGGAACATAGCCACACCCATTCATTTAGGTATCGTCGGTGGTTGCTTTCTCACTCCACGGAGGGAGTGGTTGTGGCAAAGTCGAACAGTTGCTATGGAGACCGTGTGGCTTGGAAAGCCTAAACTGTTCACTGTCTGGCCCTTTACACGGAAGGTCTGCCAGCCCCTGCTGTACGCTGCTGCCCATTCTAGCTCGTTCTGTACATGCGGTCACACGCTTCTCAGGGCTGATCAACCTTCAGCTCAACAAAACTGTGCCTTTGAATTCATTTGTGTATTTATGTCCATGTTCACCAGAGAGCGTACGTGTTTCAATATTTCAGATATAGCCATTTGAATCTTCTTTCCCTTGTGATAAAATAGAAATCCTAAAAAGGGACTCATTCTCCCTTAACTTTTGCAGTTAGTAAACAGAGATTAAGCGGCTACACCTACCCCCCAAAACAGTCATGTCCTGAGATTCTAACCCTGAATAATGAGTCATCTCAAGTTCATACTGCCTAAGGAAACTTGACTTCTCCAGACCTGACCAAGCCCTTTATTCAGACGCAGGACTCCCCCAGCATATTTCCTTTTTCTCTTGATTCATTTCCTGACAACATACCACACTGCCAGATGGACACCCTAAGTGAGGGTCTAAGGAAACTCATTTCCAAAGAATGTATTCATGAAATAAAACTTATCTGGCACTCGTATTTTTTTTTTACTGGTAAAGAGTATTTTTAAGTGGCACAACCAAAATAGCCTCTATTTCGTCAGTGTAGAAACTAGTCCATTACAGTAGAAAATATTATTTACCTTTCTTTAAACAAAAAGCAGAACCTCCTTTGGTGCTGTGGTAGTGAGCACATTGGGACCCAAGTGATGATGGCAGATTTTGCAAGAGACTAGGCTTAACGAAGCTCTGGAAGGTCCACTGTACGTGAAACATGGGTTCTGAAGAAGTACCCGAAACAAAACCCAAGTCATCTGCTGCATATTTGGCAGCAGCCAGTGGATACTGAGCTTGGAACGTGGCTTGGTGTAGAATAAAGATCCGTAACCTTTATTACTCAGGGAACCAGTAACTACACTCTGAAACTAAATCATATTGCTTTCTAACAACACTCCTTCCTGAAGCTCTTAAGTTTTAAAAATAGACCAAAGTCAAAGCCAAAACAAGTTACCAGCCCTTGACACAAAAGTTAAAGGGTAACGGGCAAGGCCAAGTTGCTGCAAACACCAAAGGACTCTTGACCATGGTCTGGTGGGCTACCTTACTAATTCAATTCAACCAGCATTCGTCGGATAACCCACGGGGTCGAGGTACAGGAGGTACTGTAAGATACAGACACAGAGGATGGGTAGGCGATATATGGGCCCGGGCCTCAAGGACCTCACAGTCCTGTAGGGGAAGGGAATGAATTCTACTACCAGACAGTATAACCACGAAATACAAAGATGAAAAAAAGACTTGATAAAGGAGTGGAAAGGAATGGATGAGTAATTCACGCTGGGATTCCTCGAGCTATTAAGAATGAAATGATGTTGTCCCCCCTCCCCTTTTTCATCTGGTTTGGGCCTACCACTGGCAACACCCACAACAGAGGAGCCAGTACCCCTTTTTCTCTCTTTTCCCTGGTTTGAGAAACGTCATGAATATCATGAACACACTTACATGATCAAGCATGCAATTTTTGTAATTTTTTTAGATTTATTTTAGAGGGGGGGGGGCAGAGGAGAGGGGAGAGAGAATCCCAAGCAGACTCCATGCTTCATGCAGAGCCCGACGCGGGACTAGATCCCGAGACCCTAAGATCACGACCTGAGCCAAAACCAAGAGTCGGACAGTCAACCAGTTGAGCCACCAAGGTGCCCCTGCAGTTTTTATACTTCTAAGAAATCTCTGACTCACTTGGGAAAATGCAGAAGGAAGGAAAAGAGGGAGGAAGGGAGAGTCCTACTTAGAAACCCTTTCAACGTACCCTAGAAGTTTCAGACCATGAACCCGAGTTGTTGTAAAATATTTCTTTTGGAATAGTAGCGCCATACTTCTTTGGTCTGGACGAGTAGTCCCCGCATTGTTCCAGGGTGCTTTCGTCCTTGCAGCCGCAGGGCATGGGGGACCCTGGAGGGGACAGGAGATGCTGTACAGGGTCTCCCACAGCTCTGCTGTTATCTGCTCTAAATCCTGGACTTTCACCTCAGTTTGTCTCAGGAATCATCCCATTGCTCGACTCAGAGTCTGAAAACCAGTATTTCACTTGAAGGCCCTGGTTATGAGAGGAAATTATAAGCCCTGGACATGCTAGGTATGGTTGGAGGTCGCTAGTGTTCAGTCCAATTATAAATATTACCATAGAAAACTTGACCAGAACCTGCCTCTCGAAAATAAACAAACACATACAGACGAAGGACTCTCAAACAAGGCCAGTGGCTCTTTAGCCGCTGTCAAGGCTCCTGGTATCTGTAGGATTATGAGCGGGAAGTTGAGGGTTCGTTCCTGGATCTGGCCCTGGGGCTTGCCCATTAGTGGGACTCCTCTCCTTCCCCCCCTTTTTTTTTTCTATTTTCTCGAATGCCCCCAATCTCATCACGGGCATGCTCAGCTTCCGCCAGATAGAAGGAATTCTCCCAAGGGGAGGGAGTCTCGCCTCTGTGGTGTTTTGCCTTGCATTTGGGGTACAGACTTCTGGCACACACAGTCCACTCCCGTTTATGTTTCGGTGTATTGTCAATTGACGTTGAGAGTGAAGAGATGGAGATCTTCGGACATTAAGCTCGAGGTTCTAAAGTTGTCCTTGAAAAACAATGCTCAACTTGTCAGATTCCTGCGCTGTGCCAGCTTCCATCCAGTTAACACATGAACTCTGTGGACTCTGTAAGTTATGTCTCCTGGATCATGTTATCTGTTTACACTGATTTTAAGTGTATGTAAAGGTTATTTGACTGGATGTGTCCTTCGGGGTTTTTTGTTTGTTTGTTTCTGGTTGTTGTTGTTGTTTTTTTTTCAGAAGGGAATAAATGAATTGTCATCTCAACCTTTGTTTGGTAAAAGCAGCAAAATTGGTATGAAACTGTATATTTATGCATTTTTTTCCTTTCTGATATCTCTGCCTCTTCCTCTCTCCATTATTAAAGGAAGAAATACCCCTGGGAAGCCAATGAGAGAGGTTAGTGAGACTCAGGCTCACAGCCACGGCTTCTGTGTGTCTCATCGCGCTTTCTATGTTTGGCGTTTGTGTAAGAATTGTGTGTGTGCACGCGCATGTACGTACTACATGTGTCATCACGTAAGGATGGTAGTCACCTCTCCACTTGCGGCTCATGAGGAACATTCTTCAAATGTTCATTGCCATTGTCATCACCATGACGACAGGACCAGGGGTTGGGGGAGCAGGAGTCTATAAAATGGCAACCCTTGGTAGTCCCTAGGCCGTTAGCCCGCAGTTCATCATCTGTTGCCATTTGTAACACAAACAGAACCCTCAGCGTGAATTTAGCCTCAAACAGAACTGAGGAGTCCTCATGTTTCTGTGTACTTTCAGGACCCTAGCATTTTCTGCCAGCGCCCTGGGTTTTTTATTCTTCTGGAATGACTTCATTTTGTTTTTGTTTTCTTTTTCCCTCATTCCTACACTCCTTTCCCACTCTAACATTTTTTTTTGAGCACTTACTGTGCGCCAAGCACTGTTGTAAGCACTCGCCATCCTTTTCATAAGGTACCCTTCATGCCAAAGTTATGAGGTAGGTACTCTTCTTAACCCCATTTTATAGACAGGGAAACTGAGTCAGTGAGAGATTAAGCAGTGTGTTCAAGGTGACAGAGCCAGAATTTGAATCCAGGCAGTCAGGGTCCAGAGCCACACTCTTCTGAATTGCCACCTGAGAAAATGGTGTCGGAAAGCCTCACATCACGTCAGCTAGACCTTTAGAAAGCACTCTGTTTCCGTTTGGCCTTTGGAAACCCAGACAGAACATAACGAGTCAGGGATAAAAACTGAATGTTGGAGTCTTGAGGTTTTAAGTGCCTATTTATGGGTTCAAAGGGGGTCGTAGGGTACAGTATTACCACTGAATGTGGTGTGAGGTTTTTCAGGGAAAGCTGCTGTATACTTTTATCAGAAAGAGCGTCTGAACATTCAGTTACCTAATCAAAGGACGAGTAGATTACAGAGTGTTGAGTGACAGCCCAAGGGAAACAAGCTTGTCCTTACCGAGAGTTTAGCATGCAGGATGGGAGAAGGAAAGCTCTTCCATGGGTGGCCGTAACATCTACTATTCTGGGAGAGTGCTGACATGAGAACATTCTAGATCCTTAGCAACAGGCTAGACGAGAGTAGTCTCTGATTCATTTACACATAAGGAGTCATACGGGAAAGTCTGCCAACACCATGCCATGCAAGTCGAATGAATTTAATGATCCTTTAGTGTGTCTGCACCAGTGCTCTCTTCCAAGGCCTGGGACACTGGGGTCCTAGGGAGGGGGGAGGGGGAGGCTGGGAGGAGAAACAGAGGAAACCTGAATTGGTGAAGCAGTGAATGCTCCTGACGGTTTGCCTGGCTCACGTACTGCTTACGTGAGGCTTCTTGGGTTCATTCCTATGGTAAGTGCCCCTTACACTTTCTCTTAACGCGGTATAAAAAGCTGCACCTGAATTTGACCGCCCTGAACATGTTTCTGTCATGGACGAGCCTTAGAAAAGGCCAGCCCGTGTGTCATCCAAGTCAGAGAGGCATCCGGAAACTTTATTACCTGAGCTGTATTACAGTCGGATACGTTTCCAGCAAACGCGAGAATCAAAGTCATGTTGTTGTTGTTACAAAAATGACCTCGAAGGTACAGTAGAGCAGACAGTGTTTCAAAGATGAAATTATAGAGAACAGACACAAATTTCACTGCACTGCTCTGGCTTTGCTGTGGCCAAGCGAATGCTAACCATTTATTTGGGAACTGTATTTAAAAAAAAAAATAGAGTGCCAGATTGCTATTGAGGTCTTGGACCTCTGCCAGAAAGTCTCAGTTCCAATCACTGCGGAAAACGACTCCCTCAGGCAGCGGCGGCCTGTGAGACTAAATGTGTTGCAGTTCGCGCCAACTTGGAAACACACGGCACTGCCCTAATGTTCAATGCATGGTGCCTTTGTGTTCAACAATCCTCGCTCAAGAATGGATTAAATGAATACTTTCTAGAGATGCATTTTTATGTCAACTTGTGCCTGAAGCCGATTGCAAACGCCCACAATCCGGCCTGCTTCTTGGTGCCTCTCACGTTCATAATATGAGGTTTTCATTTTGACTTTAGAAAAATCTGTCAGGTAGAATTAATGACCTCACTCATGTTCTGCCTTACACATATGGATATTAGAACCAGGATACAAATCTGTTTTCTGTATCCATATCACACTGCAGTTTGATGCCTCCAGTGGATTGAGTTAGGATTCTTTGGGGCAGTATTTTGTCAAAGAGATAGAATTTTTTTCCTGGCTCTAATGAAAACCTCCACGAAAACCACTGCCGTCACTAGTCTGGTGAAACAGGTGTTTGTAAATAAAGTAACCAAAGGCATACTATAGATACGGTGACGTGACTCTGAATGTTCTTTTTTCTAGCACAGGGAGAGCCTTGAGGTCATTTGTGAACATTGAAAACCGCCCAGACAGGTGAAAGGCCACCTCACGTTCTGTGGGAGGGGGTGTGGTGTATTGAGACTAATCAGCCTCTCTTTTACCTAGTCACTTTTTAAACAGCAGATACCCCTAGAAATGATGCCTCTGGAGAGTCTCGAGAATTTTCCTTCTGGGTAGTAACAACACCGTTTCAAGGAGTAGAAGTACCACTTGGCTGTGTACTCGACAAATGCATTTACTTGTGAACTGCATGCCACGTTCCCTAGCGCACAGGTTTAAATAGGTACTTTTTGATGATTATCAATTAGCCAGTGGGAAAAATGAGTTCTTCCGTGTCTGGTTTCTGTACTATCGTTCGATGTGGGTGATGAGAGATAGTGTGAATTCTGTTCAGGTATCAGGTTGTAAGGGTCTGGGCTTTTCTTTATACCGGCTTCACTAATCACTGCTAAGACAGCGAGTCGTTCAAACTTCACAGGTCATCCACTCGTTTTCAGTTACACACGAATAACTGGGTGGATCTCCCAGGGTTGCTGGGCCATCCAAAACAGGTGCAAAAGAAGCCCTTCGGCCTGGTGGCGTCAGGTAGAATATGGTGCTCTAAGCTCTAAGGAGCAGCAAAGAACCCTCTGGGTCCTCCAGTGGTTTTATGCTTTAGAAAAGCCAAAGAGGATTTTAATTCTTCGCTGAGGGCTGCCACGCTCCCGGCCCACTCTGGGAGTAGGACACCCGCTTCATTCAAGTTTTTATTCTTTGCCATCGCAACCCAAATCGCACGTGATTTTCTAAAACCTACCTAGTTCTCGCTGAAACTCTTTGCGTTGACAAAGCGCAAGATTTACAAAGGTGATCACTTTCGTGTAAATGGCCGAAGGGCAGGAAACTTTTAGTAAAGTTCTGTCTTGCTGTGTGCCGTCACTGGGTAAGTGCCTGCCTCTGAATCCCCTTCACGCCCACTCTCTCGTGTACTGGGAAATGCTGTGTCTCTTGAAGTAAATACTAGAACAGAATTCCTGCCCTAGTCTGGCTTTAATGTTTACAGGGATTTTAACAATTATGAGAATCCGTAAAGTTGATACATGGCAAGGTGGTAATAGCCTCGTAAAGCATTTTTAGTTCAAAACGCAGTACTCCAAGAGGAGAATGATTTAGTAATGTCCAAGAATTAAAATTAGCCATATAAAAATACGGGACATATAGGAAAAGCAAGTCATAAAGTAGGTCTCAAATTATCTTCCTCTAGATCTGAATTCTGCCACAGAGTATAAGGGACGTGGTGCTGCTCTTGGCCTCCATGCTGGGGGACCACTGCTAGGTCATGTCACATTATTATTAAAAGGCTCTTCTGATCGTTAACCCCCATTTAGGAGGAGAACAAAAATGGATTCACCGGATACCCAAATCCGTGCTCTGCATGTGGGTCAGATTGTAATTAGGCTCTGGAGTCATTTGGAATGAAAAGTGATTTTTCTGAGGAGGCTTCCAAATTCCAATGTTAATATACAAAAAGGTCGATTCAAGAGTTTGTTTTTCAATTCAGGTAAAAGCAGAGAGAAAACAGTCTCCTCCACCGTAGCCTTAGACGTGAGCCAGTGGCTTGAAAGAGCATGGAAGGGAAGATCCCATGTCATGGTCATGGTGGCAGTGATGAGAATGGCGATGACAATACATACGGGCGCTGGCAGGGGTGACGGTTATGGGGGGAGGTGATACCGAGATTTGAGTAGAAGGGCACAGTAAGTCATCTCCCACGACAAGGCGGGGAAGGTCCATCCCATCGGGAAATACTCCTGTTCTGACGGGAACCTTGTGCTTCTCCGTGGAAGCCTCGGGCTAGAAGCTTCCATTGGAAAGAGGAGTGCGTTCTCTGACACTTTTCCACGGAAATGACCACAGTAGCCTGATCTGGTATTAAGCTGATACTAACAACGTGGAATGGCTTCATTAACAAGGCTTTGCTTCTTCCTGGAAACTGGTGAACGATCCAATCCTGTTGTGTAGACCCTCGGTGCAGCTTCTGTGTTGTCTTCACCTAGAAGTGGGGAAGGAGCTCCCAGATGGCCAAGAGTCAGGGCGATGTGATCTGCACCTAGTGTCACGTCTCTCTCTCTTTGTTTTCCAGGACACAATGTAGGAAGCCTTTTCCACTTGGCAGATGATTTGGGCAGAGCGATGGAGTCCTTAGTTTCAGTCATGACAGATGAAGAAGGGGCAGAATAAATGTTTTACAACTCCTGATTCCCGCATGGTTTTTATAATATTCATACAACAAAGAGGATTAGACAGTAAGAGTTTACAAGAAAAAAAATCTATATTTTTGTGAAGGGTAGTGGTACTATACTGTAGATTTCAGTAGTTTCTAAGTCTGTTATTGTTTTGTTAACAATGGCAGGTTTTACACGTCTATGCAATTGTACAAAAAAGTTATAAGAAAACTACATGTAAAATCTTGATAGCTAAATAACTTGCCATTTCTTTATATGGAACGCATTTTGGGTTGTTTAAAAATTTATAACAGTTATAAAGAAAGATTGTAAACTAAAGTGTGCTTTATAAAAAAAAAGTTGTTTATAAAAACCCCTAAAAACAGACACACACACACACACACACACACACACACACACACACACACACACACTTTGAGGCCGAGCATTGTTTTGCATCGTTTGAGCGTGATATCCATATGAAATTCATGGTTTTTTCTTTTCGAGCATAGGAAAGATAGGACTTCCTCTACCACCACCAAATGACTGCATCACTTCGCTCTTTTTGGAATCAGTGACTGAGTGGGACTGGCTGTGGGTTTTCGCTTTACGCATCTATATGTCTAGAAGTATGTAAATACTGTAGGTATATAGATAAATAGATCTGACTTTCTAGAGACCTTTTAAACTTCTTGTTCAAATGATCTGGCCACTTCCTAATGGAAAGAGATTGCTTCTGGTCATCCAGGCTTACCTGCTTGGTCTAGAAGGAATTTTCCCTGGAGCCTGAAGCCAGGAGGCAACTACCACACTAAAACATTGTCTGGGGCTCCAGATGTTTCTCATTTGAAACTTTCCACTGACAGCTACAGTACTGAATTTTTTTTAAAGGGACAGAGGAATGAATACACAGGACTTACTGTGTCCGAGTAAGCCGTCAGTTGGTACATTCAGCGCCCCGCTGCTGGCAGTGCCACCATCTACATGTAATGATGCTTCAGTGGAACTCACGACATCAGAAGACATTTTTAACTCCCAGACAGTAAGGAGGACTTTCTGGTAGGGCTGGAGGGCTGTGGATTCGCAGCCGACCCCTGGGACGGAGGGGGCCACTCTTGAAGTAGAGGATTGGATGTTCATAACCATATGTAGAGATCTTTGTAATTACAGTGAAATCACACTCTTCCCTCTCCTCACAGTGAAACAGCAGTGGGTATTTGAGGGGGGTTTGCTTTTTTGCTTTCTTTCTTTCTTCCCCCTTTTTTTTAAAAAGATTTTTTCCCCATTGCAAGGAGTTTTTAAATGCCACAAGACTTCATGTAAAATGACCCTTGGGAAGATGTGTAGGACAGCCCCATCACGGTGCGCTCCTGTCGAGTATCCACCCAGAAGCCCATGGGCTTTGTTTCCCTACGTCACATTTCTCTACAAGTAATTCCACACAGGTTTGTAAGGGGGAAACATAGATGGATTCACATGTTCCAAAGGGTACTCCAAACCCTTGCTGGTGGATGAGGAAGGTTAGAGACGCCGACAAACATTGTTCAAAAAGAGAATAACCCAAGAGGACTAACTGGTAGGAACAAGCTTTACTCTCTCATCATCTTAGCCTTTCGTTTGTTTTTAATCATTCATTCACTAGAAATCACCGTGTGACCTATTATTGTGCAAATCTGTTACCTCTTAGGTCAAGCGTCATTAACTTTCGCGGAGCGGGTTTTTGTCTATTATTTTATTAATGATCATTAACATCCAACATGGCTTCTCATGCTATTTCTACCTCACTTTGGTTTTGGGGTGTTCCTAATAATCGTGCACACCTGATTTCACAGCTTCATTACTTGTCCATCGTGTGAACATTTTTCTCACCCCCCATCATCATTTCCAAAAGAAAACCCAAAGCTCTAAGGTAACAGAATGACATAAAGATTTGGTTTTAGTCTTGCATTTTTTTCCTTTATGTGACACTGGACTTTTTCTTTCCCTGCGAATTTTTTTTTAACCACTATTAAAAACATGGGGTTGTGTTACTCCCTACTAAGCAGTTTTAAGTTTCATTCTAAACGCAGAGATAAATAAGAGTGCATAATTTTGTTTTAATCTTTTCATTTTATCTTTTAGACATTAGTTCTGGAGTGAGTCTGTCAAAATATTTGAATAAAAACTGAGAGCTTTATTGCTACATTTTAAGCATAATTTGGACATTATTTCGTGTTCTTTATAACCACCAAGTATTAAACTGTAAGTCATAACGTAACTGAAGCATAAACATCATGTGGCATGTTCTGTCATTGTTTTCAGGTACTGCGTTCTTACTTGAGTATCATAATATATTGTGTTTTAACACCAACACTGTAACATTTACTAATTATTTTTTTAAACTTCAGTTTTACTGCATTTTCACAACATATCAGACTTCACCAAATATATGCCTTACTATTGTATTATATTACTGCTTTACTGTGTATCTCAATAAAGCACGCAGTTATGTTACAAAAAAAGTGCCGAGTACAGTACTTTATTTTTGATTTTTAACTATGTAGTACATTCAAATGGTTGACGAGTGAAAAATCGAGAAAGCCAAGTGGTGAAAATACCCTGTTCCCACAGCATGCACATTGGCCTGTGAGCACATGTTAAATTTCTTGTGTCTCCTTCCAAACGATCATGACCATGAAAGCAATTACAAACACACGTTCCTACTTTTGTCCTTTCATGACACCCAAGATAGATGGCTTTCTATGCACCTGGCTCTATACCTTGCTTTTTTAAACTTCAGAACGGACTCAAGAGATCCAGCCATTCTTAATTATATCGCAAGAGATGTCTCCATCTTGATATATAAAATGCTTTCTCGTTCTTTTTTCAGAGCTGCGTAACATTCCAGTGTAGGTTAGTGGGATGGATATCACTTAAGCTGTCCTCTTTGGTGGGACACATGGGTGGCTTTCCGTCTTCTCCTGTGACAAACAGTACTGCACATCTTCCATGTCATCGTGTCACTTGTGCCAAAATCTTGTCTGTGGGACACATTCCTACAGGTGAGATTTCTGGACCGAAAGCGGCCAGTGTGTGGAGCTGGGGGGGATCATTTTGGTGCAGCGGTAGCCACAGTGCTCATTTGGTTTCCTGTTTCAGTCATCACAAGTAGATGAATTAGCCAGTACGCAGTTTACATTTGCTTCTCAAGAGAATTCCTCACTTCTGTTATTGTTCATAGCACCAAATCTAAGGGGCAGTCAGAGCACTCAGAGTCTCACCTAAAAGGGTACCTCAGAACTGGCTGTGGGGAGGATGGCCCTGCCATTCAGAAGTCATGATCGGCACCAGAGGGAGACCCCCGGGAGATCCCCTCGTCCCTGTCCTGCTCTGCTTCTGTCCTAAGTGCAGAGGAGGTGAGGAAAAGGGAGGAGCCATGTCAGCTCTCCTAAGGAAGGGTGATCTTTGCCTCTGACCATGATGCGTGGACAGGAGTTCCCCAACAGTGTTCACACCCCGGAGTCCAAAGAAATTGTCAAGTCCACTAGGCAAAGTCTATTCTAGTGATTCTGGAAATAAGAGGAGAGGGTCAAGCTCATGCAGAATGATACGGAGTATGGCATCTCTGCTAGGAATCACCTGCTCGGTTTCTGCAGGTGGGCTGATGACACTGGCCCAAGTGACTACGGTCATGAAAGATGGCCCCCGAAGTCCTCATACACCAAGACTTCTTCTCGCCGTATTTCAATCCATTCTGGATCCCTCCTGCCATTCCCCCAAACCTGCCTTTGCTTGAAACACCCCAACTGGCTGTTCAGATGGCCCAAAACTGGGTCACTGAGGAACCCAACACCTCACCATGTCCACCACAGCTGTGTCTGGAGGACTCTGAGGAGGGCGTTTGGCTTTCCATTCCACACTTGGCACAGGTTGGAGGGGAAGGAATTATTTCAGTCAAAAAGGTAAAATGGATCAAGCTGGTGCAGACTGTGCACCAGCAAGAAAATGTGTGTTTAGGGGGAAGCACCAAGGTGAAGGGACATGTCCTATGGAGCGGTGATGGGATTCCCTGCATTTGTAATACTCTAGTGGTGGAATGAATACCAAAATACACACTGGCACACTCGCAGACGCTTGCCTTCAAATTATGTGTAGCAAGGACACGAATCGAATTCTTTCCCACAGTAGCATGACCGCTGGAGCAGGAAGTTCTACTCAGTAGACTAGCACATTCCCTACCACTCCATGGACAGGAGAGTGCTGTGACCTCATGGACTCACTTGATAACATGAGAGCAGCCACACGTCAGACTTTCCATAATAAATAATACTCTGTGTGTGTGTGTGTGTGTGTGTGTGTGTGTGTGTGTGTGTGTGAGAGAGAGAGAGAGAGAGAGAGAGAGAGACACGTTTGGCGATGTTTGAGAGTGGCTTTCTTTTTTTTTAAGATTTTATTTGAGAGAGAGAGTAAGAGAGAGCACAAGAGTGGGGGGGAGAGGGACAAGCAGACTCCCCGCTGAGCAGGGAGCCCAATACAGGGCTCGATCCCAGGACCCCAGGACCACGACCTGAGCCAAAGGCAGACACTCAACCAACAGCCACCCAGATACCCCCAGAGTGCCTTTCTTACACAGCAAAGATTATATATAGCAACACGAGGCTTAAATTCTATACCTACATATATGAATGTGCTTTTGTTTTATTTTCTATACACACACAGGATCAAGTTTTAGCTCTTCTATAACTAGTTAGAGATCATTCAAGCTCACAGAAACGTTGCGAGAATAGCACAAAGAACCCCTATATGCCCTTTACCCAGATCCAACAACTGTCTGCGTGCTGTGCCATTTCCTTCCTCCCTCCATATGGAGTATGTTTTCTTCCTGAACCGTTTTGAGAGTTAAGTTTCAGACATCATGCCCCTTTATGTTTAAATACTCCAGGTAAATTTTCTAAAAACTAAAACATTCTCTTGCTTGACCACATGACCATGATCAAGATAAACTTAACATTCAAGGTAACACCTACACAGCCACATTCAAGTGTTCTCACTGTGCAACGTCTTTCACAGTTATGTGTGTTTCCCTGATCTGGTCTAGGGTCTAATTCACGAGCTCCTGACATGTAGTCCTGTCTCTAATCTTCTTTCATCTGGAATGGTTTCTCTGCCTTTCTTGGTCTTCAAAGGCCTCGACGTGTTTTAAGAGTACAAGCCAGTGACGCTGTAGGATGTGCCTCCGTTTAGGTTTCTCTTATGTGCCCTTCGTGATTAGATTCAGGGTACGTGTTTTGGGCACGAATAGGACACAAGCGACGATGTGTCCTCAGCATGTCAGAGCTGGAGGTCCGTTACAACGGTCTGTCCCATTCTTGGTGATGGTAACTTTAGCCTTGGTGAAGGCGGTACCTCCAGGTTTCTCCACTTGGCATATATTTTTAAAAACCTAATTATTCTTAAGGCTTCAGGTTCACCTGGAAAATCCCACTATTTTCCTAGGTATTACTGTAGATATCTGTGTAAAATAGGCACACTTTCAGAGAGTTCCAGTTAAGATGACAACATGGGAGCCTCCTGAAGTCACCTCCTCCCACAGACACGCTCAGTCTGCACCTCCATATAGAACAAGTCCCTCTGTAAGAAACCCAGAAACTAGCTGAGTAACTCCTATCCTATCAGGCAAACGACAAAAAACAGGAGAAGAGACAGAGACACAAGGTCACCATAAACCCCATCCCTGGCACAGCGACACACAACCAGGAGGAAACTCACAACGTCCAGCTTCTCCCTGAGGAGTAATGGGTATGGACCCCACATCTGGCACCCCAAATTTTAAGACTTCCTTGAGAGATATGGGACCCCTAAACCTCTAGCTTCGAGAGCCAAAGGGGCATGTGTCCATGAGCTCCACAAGCTTATGCAGATGACCGGTAAAGGCCTCACGCGGACTCGCCATGGCTAAGCCCGTAGGGCACGACACAGAGGCAACAGACTGAAACGCCCAGTCTTCCCGTGAAAGAGGCCTATTTGCTTCATTACTCATTGCGGCCCAAGCAGCAGGCGTCTAACTGAACGCGTGCAGGGACAGACTACAACACTCCCCAGAGACCCCGGAGGACAGCGGATGCTATTTTTGTGCTCTTCCTCAGCCTTGCTCCGGCTTGCCAGTCCCTCTCAGAAAGGAGTTGGGCACACTTCTGGCACTCTGGTTTGGGGGGCTACTGTCCAGGGGATGCCCCTTCATCCTCTGGCTCTGGCAGCCAATTGGGCTTACCTTCGTGGCTGTGACAGGACTGCAACAGACAGAGAAACAGTTCTTAACCAGCTATCCCCCCAGGGCATGGCATAGAGGCAACATGCAGAAACACCCAGTCCTACCTTACGAGAGGCCTATTTGCTCCTCTTAATGGCTATGGCCTGAGAAACTGGCTCCTAACGTAAACACATTGAGGGGCTGATCGAGATACTCTACAGAAACTAGAGGATGCTCTTTGTCTCCCCCTCCTTCACTCCAGGACACTGGTGTCTCCCATAAAGGAGCTTCAGCACATGTCTCGTGCCCTGGTTTGTGCGGCTACTGCCCAGAAATGCCCCTTGATCACCTGGCTCTGGTGGCCAGTGGGGCTTATATTCCTCAGTCCTATGGGACTGTAACAAAGACACAGTTCTTCATCAGCTATCCACCTCCCCCTGCAGAGCAGAGTGCAGAGGCAGTGGACAGAAACACCCATCCCACAGTCTTCCTCTGAAAGAGAGGGCCCAGCTTCGGGTTAGCCTGCAGCCAGGTGCTGACACTGACAGATGTCGGGACACCCGCAACTACCCAGAGCCACTAAGAACAAAGAACGCTGCTTCAGCAATGTCCACGATTCCCAAATTATGGAAAGAGCCTAGATGTCCATAGACTGATGAATGGATAAAGAAGATGTGGTGTATATATACATAATGGAATATTACTCAGCCATCAAAAAAATGAAATCTTGCCATTTGCAACGACATGGATAGAACTAGAGGATACTATGCTAAGTGAAATAAGTCAGTCAATGAAAGACAGGTGCTGTATGATTTCACTCCTATGTGGAATTTAAGGAAAAAAAAAGATGAACACATAGGGGAAGGGAAGGAAAAATAAAATAAGAGGAAAACGGAGAGGGAGGCAAACTATAGGAGACTCAGATCTCTAGGGAAAAATCTGAGAGTTGCTGGAGGGTGGGGGGGATGGGGTAACTGGATGATGGGCATTAAGGAGGGCACTTGTTGTAATGAACACTGGGTGTTATGTAAGACTGATGAATCACTAAATTCTACCTCTAATACTAATAATACAGTATATGTTCATTGAATTTAAATAAAAAAATTTTAAGAAAAGAATGCTGCTAGATAATCACAAGGGTTTGAGAGACAACCTAGAGCTGGGTGGGGTTAAATGATAAGGTCCATCTCCTGCACACACCACTCCTTCAAGGCCAGGAGAAGTGGCTCTTTCATCTAATACATAAAAACAAATGCAGAGAGTCAAGGAAAATCAGAAACAAGGAATATGCTCCAAATGAAAAAACAAGATAAAACTGAAGAAAAAACACCTTAATGAAACAGGGGTAAGTGATTTATCTGTTGCCTGTGCCTTTGGTGTCATATCCAAGAAATCACTGCTAAGTCTGATGTCATGAAGATTTTCCCCTTGTTTTCTTCTAAGAGTTTTATAGTTTTAGATCTTATGTTTAGGTTTTTTATCCATTTTGAGTTAATTTTTGTATATGGTGTAACTTCATTGTTTTACATGGGGCTATCCAGTTGTGCCAGCACCATCCGTTGAAGATACTATCCTTATCCCATTGAACAGTTTTGGCACTCTTGTTGAAAAACAGTTAGCCATAGATGTACGGGTATATTCCTGGACTCCCAATTTTGTTTCATTGGTACATATGTCTGTCCTTGTTGAAAAAACTGATAACTGGACTTCACCAATGTTAAAAACTTTTGTGCATCAAAGGACACTATCAAGATTGTGAAAATAGAGCCCATGGAATGGGATGAAAATATTTATAAATCGTATATTTAATAAGGAATTTGCATCTAGAATAAAGAACTCTTACAACTTAATAACAGAAAGATGATCGTATTCTAAATGGGCAATGGATCTGAAAGACGTTTCTTCAAAGATACACATTTAGCCAGAAATGACGTTCAATATCATTAGTCAAAGAAACGCAAATCAAAACCACCATGAGATATCACTTCATACCCATTAGAATGGCTCAAATCAAAAAGTCAGGTAACAACAAGTGTTGCAAGGATTGGAGAAATGAAACCCTCCTACACTGCTGATGATAATGTAAAATGGTGCAGCCACTTTGGAACATAGTCTGGCAGTTCCTCAAATTATTAAACATAGAGTTCCCATATGACCCAGTAATTCTACTCTTAGGTATATTTTCAAGAGAAATGAAACATGTCCACACAGAAACTTGTATATGAATATTTATAGCATCATTATTTATAATAGCCAAAAGGTGGAAACAACATGAGTATTCATCAGTGGATGCGTGGATAAGTAAAATGTAATATCTCCAAAGGAATAGTATTCAGCCATAAAAAATGAAGTACTGAGGGGCACCTGGGTGGCTCAGTCAGTTGAGCGTCTGACTTCAACTCAGGTCATGATTTCAGGATCGTGAGATCGAGCCCCATGACAGGCTCTGCACTCAGTGAGGAGTCTGCTTGTCCCTCTGCCTCTCCCCTCTCATGCTCTCTCTAATAAATAAATAAAATCTTTAAAAAATGAAAAAAAGTGATTTATCTGATACAAAGTTCAAAATAACAGTAATAATATACTCATCAAAGTCAGGAAGACAAATGAACAGAGTGAGGATTTCACCAAAGAGAAAACATATGAAAATACCAAAAAGAAGGGCACCTGGGTGGCTCAGTTGGTTAAGTGTTCAACTCTTGGTTTTGCTAAGGTCATGATCTCAAGGTTGTGAGATTGAGCTCCGCCTCTGACTCCACACTTAGTGTGCAATCTGCTTGAGGATTCTCTCTCACTCCCCCATTCCCCCTCCTGCTTGTGTGTGTGTGTGTGTGTGCGTGCGCGCACACACACACTTTCTTTTTCGCTCTCAAATAAATAAATCTTTCAAAAAATACCAAACAGAAATCATAGTGCTTAAGAATATAGTAAGTGAAAGGACACGTTCAATAGTGGGGTTCAACAACAGGCTAGATGAAGTGTAAAAAGATCCCCTGAACTTGACGACAGGGCAGTGAAATTCATCCAGAGGAGCAAGAAGGAAAAAACAAAACAAAAGTGAAGATAGCTTAACAGACTTATGGGACACCACCAAGCATTAGAGGGGGCCCAGAGAAGAGAAAGGGGCAGAAAACTTATTTGAAGAAATAATGGCTGAACACTACCCTAACCTCAGGAACAGAGACAGACATCCAGAGAGCGGCAAAGAAGAGGACTCCAAGGAGCCCCGAGCCAAGACATATTATAATTCAAGCGTCATAAGTTAAAGACAGAGAGAGGATCTTTAAAACTGCAAGAGAAAAATAAATTGTTACATTTAAGGGAATGCGTGTAAGACCATTAGCAGATTTTTTTTTAGCAGAATTTCACAGGCCAGAAGGGAGTTTCATGTTATATTCAAAGTGCTGAAAGAAAAAACTGCCAACCAGAATACTCTATCCAACAAAGTTGTCCTTCAGAAATGAAAGACAGTTTTCCAGAGAAGAAAAGCTGAAGGAGTATAGCCCTAGACTGGCTTTAGGAGAAATGCTGAAGGGCACTTGTGCTCGCTCTCGCTCTTTCAAATGAATAAAATCTTTAAAAAATGTTAAAGGGAATGCTTCAAGTTGAAACAAAAGGGGACAAATAACTGGAAAACATGAAAGTATAAATCTCACTGGTAATGGTAAATATATAGGAAAATTCAGAGTAATCTAATGTTGTAATGGTAGTGGGTTAATCACTTATAAATTTAATACAAAGGTTAAAAATAACCCAAAGTATTGGGGTGCCTGGGTGGCTCAGTCAGTTAAGCATCCAACTCTATGTTTGGGCTCAGGTCATGATCTCGTGCTCAGATTCTCTCCCTCTCCCTCTGCCCCTTCCCCCACACTCACACTCACGTGCTCTAAAAACAAATCGAGTTTTAAAAAATACCAAAGTAGTAAAAATGACTGTAACTACAATAATTTGTTAATGGATACATAAGATCGACGTAAATTATGGCATCAATAACAAAATGTGCGGGAGAAGGTCAAAACGTAGGGTTAGAATGCATGTTAACTTAAGTTGATAACAACGTAGAAGAAACCATTATAAATGTAAATGCTTCGTGTGAGCCTCATGGTAACCACAAAGCAAAAACCCGCAGGAGATACACAAAAGATAAAAAATAAGGCATCTAAGCATACTACTCCAGGAAAGCATCATATCACAAAGGGAGAGAACATAAGAAGAAAGAAACAAAGGAATTCCAAAACAACCAGCAAACAATGAACAAAAGAGCAGTTAGTCCATACCTATTAATAATTCGTTTAAATGTCTGAGGGCTAAATTTTCTGATCTAAAGACACAGAGTGGCTGACAAGATGAGGGGGGAAAAAAAAGACCCAACTTTGTGCTGCTTACAAGAGACTCACTTCAGCATTAAGGACACACACAGGCTAAAAGGGAAGGGATGGACAGAGAAGTTCCATGTAAATGAAAACCTAAAGAAAGCTTGGGTAGTTACACGTATATCAGACCAAGCCGACTTTACAACAAAGACCGTAGTAAGAGATAACGAAGGTCATTGCATAATGATAAAGGGGTCAATCCAACCAGAGGATGTAAGATTTGTATATATTTATGCACCCAACATAGGAACACCTAAATATATAGAGCAAAAATTAACAGGCCTAAAGGGAGAAATACACAGCAATACAGTAGTAGGGGACTTTAATATGCCACTTTCACCAATGGCTAGATCATACACACAAAATCAATAAGGAAACATTGAGCTTACACAGATATTAACAGAACATTCCCTCCAAAAGCAACTAAATACACATTCTTTTTAAGCGTACATTTACCATTCTCCAGGACAGATCATATGTTAGCTGACAAAACAAGTCTTAAGAAATTTAAGAAGACTGAGATCATATCAAGCATCTTTCCTAACCACAGTGGTATTCAAGTAGATATCAGTTATAAGAACACTGGAAAATTCACAAATATGTTTAGATGAAACAACATAGAAAATCCAGAAAGACTCATTACTAGTTAAGAAGATGAATCAGCAATCGAAAACCTCACAACAAACAAGAGTCCAGGACCGGATGGCTTCAGAGGTGAATTCTACCAAACACTTAAAGAAAATTCATACCAGTCCTTCTTAAACTCTTCCAAAAAAATAAAAGAGGGAATACTTCCAAACTCATTTTACAAGGCCAGCATTAGCCTGATACAAAAACCATACAAGGACACCACAAGAAAAACCAACTATAGACCAATATCCCTCATGAATATAGATACAAAAATTCACACCAAAATATTAGCAAACCAAATTCAGTAATATATTAAAAGGATCATATGCCATGATCAGGTGGGATTTATCCCAGGAATGCGACAGTGGTTCACCATCCACAAATCAATGTGATAGGCCACATTAACAAAATGAATGATACAAACCATATGAAAATCTCAACAGATGAACTCAACAGCCATCTATAATAAAAACTCTCAAGAAAAGTTGGCATAGACAGAACATACCTCAACATAATAAAGGCCATATCAGATGAGTAAACAGCTAATGTCATATTCAGTGTTTAAAAAAAAAAAGAAAGCTTTTCCTCCAAGATCAGAACATGACTAGGATGTCCACTCTCACTACTTTTATTCAACAAAGTATTGAAAATCCCAGGCAGAACAGTTAGATAAGAAGAAGAAATTAAAGGCACCCAAATCAGAAAGGAAGAAGTGAAACTGTTTCTATTTGCAGATGGCATATTATACAGAGAGCCCTAAAAGAAAAAAAAAGAAAAAAAAACCTGAAAAAGCCCGCCTAAAACTACAGAATAAACAAATTTGGTAAAGTTGCAAGATACAAAACCAATGTACAAAAATCTGTTGTGTTTCCATACCGTAGACTAATAATGAAGTAGCATAAAGAGATGTTAAGGAAACAAGCCCACGGACAAGCAGTAACAAGCGCTGGCAGGATGTGGAGGGAACGCGTGGGCACTGTTGGTGGGAGTGTCCATCTATACAACCACGATGGAAAACAGTATGGATGGTTCTCAAAATTTTAAAAATAGAACTACCTTATGATCCTACAACTCTACTTTCCAGTATTTATCTGAAGAAAATGAAAACACAACCTTAAAAAGTTATCTGTACCCCCATATATGCACCCCTAGGTTCATTGTAGCATTATTTACAATAGTCAAGATACAGAAACAACCAAAGTGTCCTTCAATAGGTGGATTAAAAAAAGATGTGGTGTATACACACACACACACACACACACACACACTGAAATACTATTCACCCATAAAAAAAATGAAATCCTCCCATTTGCAACAACATGGATGACCCTTGAGGGTGTTATGCTAAATGAGGTAAGTCACTCAGAAAAAGACAAATACCATGTGATCTCAATTATATGTAGAATCGAAAAAGCACACATGTGCTCATCGATACAAAGACTGGATACACAGAACAGATTGGTGGTCGTGGGGACAGAGAGGAGGTGAAAGGGGTCAAATTTTCAGTTATAAAATAAATAAGTTGCGGGTATGTATAGCGTAGTGACTATAGGTAATAATACTGTATTGCATATCTGAAATTGATAAGAAGTCAATTTTAAATTTTTTTTCCTTGTGATGAAAACTTTGAACTCTGTAGGGCAACAGATGTTAACTACACTTACTGTGGTGATCATTTTGCAATATACACAAATAAATAATCATGCTATATACCTGAAATATTATATGTCAATTGTATCTCAATTAAAACATAATCATCATCATGAATTCTCAAAAAGAATCCCATTTATAATTCCACGAAAAGAATAAAATACCTAGGAATAAATTTAACCAAGGAGGTGAAAGATCTGTACACTGAAAGCTCTAAGACATTCACGAAAGATATTGAAGAAGACACCCATAAATGGAAAGAGATTTTGTGCTCTTGGACTAGAAAAACTAATACTGTTAAAATATCCATACTACCCAAAGAAATCCACAGATTTAACACACTTCAATTCCAATGACATTTTCACAGAAATATAACAGTCCTAAAATTTATACGGAACCACAAAAGACCCTGAATAGTCAAAGGAGTCTTGGGAAAGAACAACAAAGCTGGAGGCATCACGCGCCATGATTCAAACTCAAACTATAACATGAAGCTACAGTCATCAAAACAGTACGGAATTGGCATAATAATAGACACACAGATCAGTGTTGCTAAACAGAGAGCTCAGAAATAAACCCATGCATATATGGTCATTTACAACAAAGGAGCCAAGAACATACAGTGGGCAAAGGACAGTCTCCTCAGCAAATGGTGTTGGGAAAACTGGACGGCCATAAGCAAAAGACTGAAATTGGTCTGTTATCCTATACCATAATCAAAAATCAACTCAAATGGATTAATTTAAATGTAAGGCCTGAAACCATAAAGTTCCTAGAATAAAATACAGGGGGATCATCTCCTTGGCCTAGGTCTCAGCAGTACTTTTTTGGATCTACCACCAAAAAGCAAAGGCAACAAAAGCAAAAATAAACGAGTGGGACTACATCAAACTAAAAATCCTCTGCGCAGCAAAGGAACCCATTAATAAAATAAAAAGGCAACCTATGGAATGGGAGAAAATATTTGCAAATTATACATCTGATGTTAATATCCACACATAAAGAACTCATACAACTCAATGGCAAAAAAAAAAAAAAAACAATAACAATCGTATTTTAGAACGGGCAGAACATTTAAATAGACATTTTTCCAAAGATGCCATACAGATAGTCAACACATACGTGAAAAGGTACTGAACATACTAATTATCAGGGAAATGCAAATCAAAATCACAATGGTGTATCACCTCACACCTTTTAGAGTGGTATGACCAAAAAGACAAGCAATGGGGCTGAGTCGGAAAGACCCTGTTCTTCAACGGACAGGTTTGAGGACGAGGTGGTGATAGTCTCCTGGGAGGAATTCCAGGCACCCCAGACACCTCCCTGCTGCCAGGAGAAACGACTGGCCTCTAGAATAATGGGACAGTGCCTTTGGGTTGCTGTGGCTTTGGACTTTGGCAGACACCAGATGAGGCCGCCCCACAAGCCCAACCCAGAAACCCGGTTCCCCGAGGTCCTCTGGCTTCCAGGAAGATAACAGACTTTTGGCCTGCGCAGCTCAGTCCCCCTTCCCGGCTTTGGGTGTTCGCAACCCTACACAGCCTTTGGGCCAGATCCTGGTCTCCCATACCTGGCTGGGTCCCTGGAGCAGGTCACCTCCACACTGTGACTCTGACAGAGCTTTGAAGGAGGGTGACTGGAGTTGGCTTTATCCCTGGCATGAGCTACATTCTGTAAGAATGAGTCTGGGAGGAGGGGTTTCCAGCACTGGGGCACCCAGGCGTCTCTCACCCCAGGACTTCCTTGCCGTTCCCATGGAATCTGAGATCCCATGAGATGTGACTGCCTCTGGCAAGAATAGCAGTGCCTGGGGCTTGATTCTACCGTGTACTGAAGCTCAGAGAATCCTAACCCACCCTCTCCCTGCCCCTCTTGACCTGTAGTTACTGCCTGCCACCCCGCCACTTCCCCTGCCCCCATTGGCCAGCTGGGGGAGTGAACTACGCATGCGCTGCCCTGGGGTCTCTGAAACATCCTGACACCAGATACTCTAAACGCAGGCCGTTTTCTCAGACCATTCCCTGTGAAATTGCATTCTAAAAAGACACATTTGTCAACTGCAACCTAAGGCTAATCTTACCAAATCGTCAAAAACATGTTAAGCACTTTAACAAATTATTACTAAATTCAACCAAGTATTAAAACCATGGATTAGGTATACTTCATCTCTGTTTCATTCTTAGTCTAGGCTTTCCAGACTTACTTGGTAAGGCACAGCCTCTCCAAGGTGTGGCGCACTCCCGTGAGTCCGTCCCAGTTGTGCCGACGTCCTAAACCTTGAAGGCCTGGGGGTGGCCAGATGGAGTCTGTCACCTTCAGCCTCCTGCGGTTGACCCAGAATGCCCTGCAATTAAAAACCAATCTTTCTGTATGCCATCACATGAAAACAGTTGGGAAACACTGCACTGAGCGAATACTTTAACCACCCGGGTTAAACCAGAGTCCAGGTTACTGGTTCAACAATTCCAGTCGGTACTGAACCTAAGCATCTTAGGCGAGTTGACAATTCTCAGTCAGATATTTGTGGCTAGGATGGGTAACTCCTCTTAAGCCACAAGAGGGTAAACATTCACTTCCTTTTTAAGGTCACCACAACAACAAGGGACTCTAAGCCAGAAGGGAAGCTTTTGCATACATTCTTCACACCCTGTGTTCCCGGGTTTGACTTCGCCTTGACCTTGTGTGGATAACTTGAAGCCCGTATACTAAGGCCCCTCAAACCCTAGGCCCCTAGTTCACCAGCCTCAGTCATGGTTTATGCCGGTTGTCTTCACATCGTTATTAATAAAACCCTTCCGCTCTCAACAATGCCCTGGTTGGTAGAATAAACTGCCTGGCCATCCTACCTATGACCAGGTCGCACATAACTCATTTCAACCGCAAGTGTTTCTCAAGAGAGATGCTGTTGGTCTTTGCGTTGGGACAATTCATCACACACGAATCTCCCTCACTTTGCAGTCCTCCCGAGCATCGGGATGACCAAGGACCCTCCACCCATTGCCCGGTGCCTCGTCGGAAAATGGTAGAGGACAACTGGTTCTCTTTCCAACCCAAACACCAGCTGTGTTCTTTGCAAATTCTCCCTCACCGGCAGGCTCCAGCTCTTAGATTTTAATGGCGTTAGTTCTTGCATACTTTTCCTATTTTATCCAACCCTCTAGTCCCTTCCCTCAAGTAATTTACTGCCACCATCCCAGATGGAAACAATGCCCATCTGAGAAAAGCCAGGAAACGAGATGTTTTCCAAGGGTGGAGAAAGAAGTTATCCCCATTACTTTGCATTCATTTAAATATAACACCTGACCTCGGCACACGTGCGGCTTGTAGCTGCTCCTGGTGCAAACTGCGGGCCCCAGACTTCCCCTCTTGGCTTCAGGGCCACGCCACCCACAGCCCAGCTTCTGACAATACTGGCTGCTGCCGGCTCACAGCACTGCCCCTCTCTGGGCATTGCCTTCAGCCACAGAGAACTATCTTGTGCAGGTAACACCACCTCTCACGAGGGAACAGCTGGGGCCAAAAACTGGCTGATGGAATCATAGACACCTAGTCCCCTGGCCTCGTGTTGGGACAGCATTGAAAGGCCACCCCGGCTCCGGAGCCCCCTGTGGGACGGCTGAGGCCTCAGCGGCGATCACAGCACGGGGGAGCTCCTCTGCCCCCCTGCCCCCCTCACTGCCTTCACGTGTCCCTCCCAGCAGCACGCCCCGGTCCGCCTTCCACACGGGACCGAGCCCCGGCAACTTCCGGCAGGAGAGCGCTCCCTCCGCAGCCAATGGCCACGGCAAACCGCTGCCGTTAGTTTTGCTGGGAAACAGAGTTGCAAACCAAAGAGTAACTTGCACTGTCCCACCTGCCTCTCCACCCTGCCGCCCGCGGCCTGCTGTGCGCGGATACACGCTCCTGTTTGCACGAACAATCCGTCCCCCCGCGGTTTGGCCCCGGGCTCACGCCCTGAACCTCTCGTCTTTAATGTGGCTGCTCCCTTGGTGGTCTCGTTCAGTCTCGGGGCTATAAATACCTTCAATGCGGTGATGACTCCGCGGTCGGTGTCTCCAGCCGGTACTTCGGGCGTGAACTCCCCGTTTGTAGCCCCGGCTGCCTCCTCGACATGTCTACCTGGAGGTCTGGTGGTCTTCTCTAACTTGCCTGGTCTGAGACCGAGCTCCGGCCGTACCCGCCACAACCACCTCCGTGCTACCATCTAAAACGTTCTCGACTCCAGCCCTTAATGGCAACTCCATCCTTCCAGTTGCTCAAGCCAAACAGCGCCATCACCTGCGACTCCTTTTCTTTCTTACATCAGCAAATTCCATGGGCGCTCCCTTCAAAATCTGTCTAGAATCCGGTCACTTCCCTGCATGTCTGCTTCCACGGCCCTGGCCTGAGGCGTCCTAATCACGCGGCCGGATCATTACGATAGTCTTCAGCTGGCCTCCCAGCTGCCACCCTCCCTCCTTCAGGCTCACCTTCACGCAGAGTGAGGCTGTAAAGGCATAATCAGATCGGGCCTGTTTGGGGCTTAAAACCCACCCACGGCTCCCCAGCCCAGAGTAAAAGCCAAAGTCCTTCTAGCCTCTGCAAGGTTCTAACACAGTCTGACCTGCACCTCTGTCCCCAGCCCGGCTACCTGTCCCTTTGTCCACTCTGCTGAATGCATCTTATGGTCACCTTACTGTTTCTGAAACACATCAGTCAGTTCCGACCTCAGGGCCTTTGTATTGGCTGTTTACTCTGCAAACCACCGCCCCCCACCAGATGCCTGTTTTGCTGGCTTCCTCACCTCCTTAAGGTCTTTACTCAAAATTCAAGTTGTTGAAACAAATGTCTGGGCCCAAGAGGGAGCCACTTCTGTCTGGGTGCCACGTCAGCGAACTGAAACTTAGACTAAGTGTCGTGTCCCTTTAAATGATCGGCTTGGCCAGAAACACGGTATTTCCAGTCAGCCAATCCCCACCTGCCAAGCCAACTCTGGACTCTGTACTTCCTTGTTCCCTACTCTTTATCCTATAAAAACTTCCTGCCTTCCGCGCCATCCTCCAGTTCTCTGGACCCTTGGAAACAGAGGCAGCCCATTTCATAGAATATAAGGGTTTGTTTGTATCACCTGAATTGTCTTCTTTAATCATTTTTTCACAACTTTCTCCGTCAAACCTATCCTAGACACTAGTCAAACCGCAACCCCAAACTCTATCTTTGCCCTTCCCCAGTTCATGTGGCTACACCACATTGATTATCAGCTGGCATAATATAACTCTTGACTTACATATTTTGTGTATTATCTGTCTCCCCTAGCTAGAACATAAAGTTTGTAAGGGTAGGGATTTGGGTCAGTTTTGTTCGCTATGATATCCCAGAGCGTCTAGAACTCCTGGCACATAGAATGTGCTCCAAGTGAATGAAGGAATTAGGGAAGAGACAAAGGACACAAGAAAAGTCACATTTAGGGCTTTCGTATACTGGCTTCTCTTCCGTGGCCATTCATCATGTTCTCCTTATGGAGTAGTGTTCAGAGCTACAGGATGAAAGAGACAGCCCAGAGACATGACTGCTTAGCAAGCAAGATCCTAAAAGAACAAACAAGGGAACTGGAACTTCATACAAAAGGGGGAAAAAACTAACCAGGATGATTTAACATCTTACATTGAAGATGATGGCTAGTAGTTCTCCAGCCCTACTGAGTAGGGAACCGCCCCCCCCAAAAGGTGGGGGTGTTAAATCATAGCTTAAAAAATTGGGGAGGATATACAAGGAAGACTACAGTAGCAACCACCCTGGCTAAATACTGGATGCAGTGGGTTCTTCTCCGTCTGGAAGATTTTATAGGAGAATGCATCCCCCTTCAAGTCTGGTCCCATTTGACAGCAATGTAGGCAGGGAAAAGCTAAAACGAGAATGTGCAATGGCCTCAGAACAAACGTTTCCCTCCTCTGGTTTGCGTGGCTGGATATCTGGTCTAAGCCTGGCCTTTTCCACATACGACAAGACTTCCACCCCACCTCCCAACCGATGTAGCACCTTGCGGCCCATTCTGGCATTCTGCTCCAGCACAGGTCAAAAAGTAATGTTAAAGTCTTCCTTAAATCTTTTCTTGACCTCCTCCCACTCTTCTACCATGTTTATCTTTAAAAATTTTGGTATTCTAGCTCCTAGATACAGAGAACAAATGGGTGGCTGCTAGAGGTGTGGGGTGGGGGGTGGGCAAATGGGTGAAGGAGGACAAAAGGTACCAGCTTCCCCTTATAAAATAAGTAAGTCCTGGGGATGTAATGGACAGCATGGTGACTACAGTTAAGAAGACGGGACTGTATATTTGAAAGTTGCTGAAAGAGTAGATCTTCAACGTTCTCATCACAAGAGGAAAATGTGTAATTACATATGGTGATGGGTGGTCACGACACTTCATGCAACGATCATTTGGCAGTGTATGCAAATGTCGAATCATTGTGTCACACCCCTGAAACTAACATAATGTTATAGGTCAATTATACCTCAATAAATAAATAAATAAAATATTTTTGGTATCCTGAAACTGTATATGATACTCTGATGTACTGATACAAAACTCATACAAAAATTTTGTAAAATGTTGTAACTATAAAGTAGTGGTTTCGTGAAGGGTTTTTTCTAGCTCTGAAAGCATGACAGTCTAAACAATTACGTGAATATTCATAAAATAAGCATCTACTGGGCTTCTAGTTCATGCCAGGCACTTAGGACATGAAGTCAAAAGGGGGTTGGTGTGACACTCCCAGTCCACTAGAGGATCTGGGTAAGAAATAATTGCGGTGGGTCATGATCTAAGCTCACACAAGCCAAAAGTGGTAGCCCAAGGATGGTGTGCTAAGCAAATAGGGAGAATCAGGCAAAATTTCATTGGGGAAGACTCCCACACTGGATCAGACACTATATTTGCACACACTATGATAATAACCTTTCCTGTGTTTTGTTTGGAAAAGCCCCTTTTCAATTAATTTGATCTTCAGAGTAAATTAGTGTTCCCTGCCATATATGATGGCCATGAAAAGGTCCTGCATGGAATTGGCAGCCAGATGTCTAATAGAGTAACATGCAGCCCAAGGATCATAATTGCCAATAAAAAAAATCCACATTCCTGGTCACATTTAGCAAAGATTATTTAACAGAAAAGCAGCTTGAATCCACCAACAACCCCATCTGCATACCAACTGAAGAGCATTGCTGTACAACAAAACACACACAGTAGGTCCTAATTAATTTTTGGTTGGATTTCATTCTTACGTAAATGAATCAATGAATTAAACACATAATATATGCATGTCTTTGATCAATGTATACAACCCCCCTTTCATAAAAGAGGCAGTGTATTTGGAGCTTTCTATTAAACACTGCAGATTTCTAAACTATAAAAAAATTTAGAGAAGAAATGAATGATTCATATTAATAGCAAGAATTGTTATGCTAATTGTGAGTTATTTGTGCTCTGTACTATTTTTTGCTTTCTACTGAATGAATAGTCATTATCTTCCTCCATGTTTCTCTTTCAAATCATTTGGAAAATAAAAACGAAGAAGCTGAATAAGGAGATATGGTCCGACATCTGCATTCTGAAGTGTCAAATCAAAGTGCCCGTGTAAGTCCTGCCCAGCTTCAAAACAAGCAGAGTTATAAAAGTTTCTTTGGAAGATGATGCAGTCAGGAGAAGCTAGGTTGGGCTGCAACAACAAATAGACCCCACAATCTCGGATGCTAAACTCAACAAAGACTTCTTTCTAGGTCACATCAGAGATCAGGGCCCCATCTCCTAACATCTTGCAACTCCACAATTTCAGAGGCCTTTGAGTCCAGCCACATGGAGCAGAAAATGAGAATATGTAGAAGGCACATTGGTGGAAGGCACAGATCATTTCTGTTCATATTCCCATTGGCGAGAATTCAGTCACAATTTCCCAAACTCACTGCAAGGAAGGCTAAGAAATAGTTTTTCTGGGTGCCCAGGAAAAGGAAATGGATTGATGAACATACAGCCGGTCTTCAACACAGACGCAGAAAACTAAAAACATAGTTTTATTTTATTTTTTTTTAAGATTTTATTTATTTATTTGACAGAGAGAGAAACAGCCAGCGAGAGAGGGAACACAAGCAGGGGGAGTGGGAGAGGAAGAAGCAGGCTCATAGCAGAGGAGCCTGATGTGGGACTCGATCCCATAACGCCGGGATCACGCCCTGAGCTGAAGGCAGACGCTCAACGACTGAGCCACCCAGGCGCCCCTAAAAACATAGTTTTAAGTCAAACAACGTTGTATGTTATGATTAGGTTCCCAAGTAAACCCATCCAGAATGCACGTGAAGAACAGTGCTAACAGTGCAACACCTCAATGACATAAAAATGTCACCTCTCTGGCCATCTTGTCTACCAGGACCAAAGTTGAAAATTCATCAACATAATAGAGGTTCTGCATTCTATACATTCAGCATCTTTTATTCCATGTTTGTTATGTCTACCTGTGCTATGCACTATTCTAGGCACAGAAAAAACAAAGATAAAATCTAGCGATTGCTCTCAGTGGCAATAATGAAACTAACTCCTGTGAGACCAAGATAAGAACCAGGGTGTTAGGGCACCTGGGTGGCTCAGCTGGTGAGGTGTCTGCCTTTGGCTCAGGTCTTGATCTCAGGGTCCTGGGATCAGGCCCCACATGCATCAGGTTCTGGGCGTGGGGAGTCTGCTTCTCCCTCTACTTCTGCCCTTCTCCCCACTCGTGTTCTCTCTCACCGTCTCTGCTCTCTCTCTCTCTTAAATAAAATCTTTAAAAAAAAAACAGGGTGTTTTCAGGAACTGCACATACATCAGTATGGCTGGAACAGAGTGGGCAAGACAAGTGCAGCAAGAGCCAAGGACCAAGATGCTGTGTACAATGCTAAAAACAATTTGGGCCTTAAATGGGAATCCACTGAAAGAACGTAAGCACAAGAGTTAACACAATCAGATGAGTACTTCTGAACGACCACTCAGACTGCCGGCTGTATGGAAAATGAACTAGGAGGACATGGCGGAGAGGGATGTGACTCCGCTACAGCTGTCACTGTTTTGCCATCAAGGACATTTTGATGTAGACACCTTGACCTTGACGTTTCACATGGGGTAATTTTGAGGCAGTATACAAAAACATATCATTAGGCATTCTCTTTCCACTTTCAGAAAGAAAATTGCTTTGTCATTTTTCCTTCTGATTATATGCTCATTGTGAAATATTCAGACAATACAAGGAGGTATAAAGCAAAAGTAAAAATTACTCATAATCCAGTGCCTGGTAAAAACCACTGTTAACATACTCAGTGTATATATTTTTATAACTTTCCCCGTGCCTACTGTTTCTAATAGAAACGTGATAATACTTAAACACAGGTATAACCTGCTTTCTTTGTTTAGCAATAAATTCTGAACATTTTCTCAAAGCAGTAAGCATAGCTATCATAATTTTTTTTAAGATTTATTTATTTATTCCAGAGAGAGAGAGCGAGCAAGGGGGAGGGATGGACGGAGAGAAAGAGACTCTGCTCTGAGTGTGAAGCCCGACCGGGGTTCAATCCCTCAACGCCAAGACCACAACGTGAGCTGAAACGAAGAGTCAGATGCCCAACTGACTTTGCCACGCAGGCACCCATCACTATCATAATTTTTAATGGCCATAAAGCATTCCATTGGTTGGATGTTTGTGTATGGTAGTGTCTTAGAGTGTAAGCTCTACATCTGAATTGTCTGGATTCTAATCCTGGCTCTAAGCTAAGGGTTAGAAAATTTTTCTGTAAAGGGCCAAATACATGTTTTAGATTTTGTGGGCTATATTAGTCAGGGTTCTCCAGAGAAAGAGAACCAACAAGATACATAGATCTAGACACAGAGCTACAGATCTATATAGATGTAGATAGACAGATCTGTAGCTCAGTGTCTATAGCCATCTATCTTTCTACCTGTAACTTTGTGTCTAGATATTTCTATTTCTGTCTCTATCTCTTTCTCTATCCATATATTTATATATGGAGAAAGAGAGATCTTTTTAAGGAATTAGCTAACATGATTGT
This sequence comes from Ursus maritimus, assembly GCF_017311325.1. Classification (NCBI taxonomy): domain Eukaryota; kingdom Metazoa; phylum Chordata; class Mammalia; order Carnivora; family Ursidae; genus Ursus; species Ursus maritimus. Next base: position 98,593,377 of record NW_024423319.1, read on the forward strand.
GAGGGTCCAGAATCTGCTGGGCGGACCAGCATGCTGGAGACCCAGGGAAGAGTTGCAGTGTGAAGGCAGTCTGCTGGCAGAACTCCCTCTTTCGTCAGGAACTGTTGTCTTTTTCTATGAGTTGATTGGATGAGGCCTACCCATACTATGGAGAGTAATCTGCTTTACTCAAGGTCTGCTGATTCAACCGTTCATCTTGTCTGAAAAATGCCTTTACAGAAACATCTAGAATAATGTTCGACCAAATATCTGGGTACCATGACCTAGCCAAGTTGACACATAAAATTCACCATCCCGTGAGCCACGTAATTTCTAGGGCAATCTACACAACTCTGTCATTGTTGTATGTGATAGCAGACATATACAGTATGTAAACAAATGGGCTGGCTGTGTTCCAACAAAAGTTTATTTACAAGAATAGGTGGCAGGGTGGATTTGGTCCATGAGCTGCAGTCGTTGATGCCTGCCCTTAGCTACTTTCTCACTGTGCAACTTTAAACAGGCCCTATCGGTTCTTTAAACCTTGCTTTTCTCATCTGTGAGAAATGGGGATGATAATAGTTCTGAATTCAAAGGGCTAATGTGAGAATCAAGAGACACCTGACACAGTATCAGGCACATTGTTATTTATCCATTATCTACCGACGGAATGTTTCAAACACCTTTATCAAGCTATAACTGACATACAATAAACTGCATATATTTAAAGGATATAATTTGAAAAGCTTTAATAGATCTATATGCTCATGAAATCATCACCACAAAGATCGTGAATACATCCAACACCCCCAAAAGCTTCCTTCTGGCCTTTTGTAATCCTGCCTCGGTATCCCTTCTACCTCTCCCAGCCCCCACTCCCACCGCCAAGCAACCACTGATCTGTGTCACTCTTACTAACAAAACGTCGGTTGTTTGCAACCTTGCACTGTTAGGAATAACGCAGCCCTGCACATCCCTGGGCAGACCTCTGCATATGTGTTCACTTTCTTCCTTAGCCTAAAATACCACAAGTAGGATCACTACTTTGTAGAGTATGTTCCCTTGATATTGTTACACATGTTGACAAATTGCCTTTCAGAAAGGTACCGATCTGCAATGACTGTTCCTCCCCACTTATTTTCTGTTGTTATATTGACAGTGTTTCTTTGTGCCCTAGGTAATTCTCTGTGCTCAAGTTGGGAGTGTGAGCGTGGGCTCCCATTTCAAGTATCCAGACATACTTAAACAGCACTTGCTGGGAGCTAGTCAAGGACCGACATCCACAGAGGTGGTGACCTAGCACTTGAGGAATGAAAAGAGGTATTTTTATGGGTGAGGTAAGTGGTGTTCCAGCTAAAAATGTGGCACGAGCTCTGCAACCCTTGTAGGAGCAAGGTATGAAATCCCAGCCCTGGTGTCTGATGGTGCCACTGGGAGCCGCACACAGGCTCTCATTCTGCCACATGCTAACTCATCTACAAAATGCCAGTCGCATTGGGAGTAGAGGAGCATCTCCCCCAGAATAAACCTTCCAACCTCTTTTGTACTGGCTTGCTAAGAAGTGTCTGTATGCTTGAGATATTAATATTAAATTAATATTTAATTCCATAGTAATACACCAGCCACTAGCGAGGTTGTGAGGACAGCTAGATATGGCCACCACCCAGCTTTAATATGTTCACTAAAGGACCTGGACGTTTGCTGGACTGCCAAATTGGTTTAGGTCTCTTTGCAACATCTTTCTTGTCCCTGCCAGTCTGACAGGGAGATCATGCCTTACTGTTTTCATTTGCATTTTTATTAATAGTTAGGGTGAGCATCTTTACATATGGCTGTTGACTATTTGCCTTCTTTTGTGAAGTACTTGTACATATCCTCTGACCATCTTGATACTGTGGTTTTAAAAGTTTTCTTACTGGTTTGTAAGAGATTTTATTATATTAAGGACGTTAGTCTTCTGTCGTATGAGTTGCAAATGTTTTCCCATTTGTCAAATGTTTTAACATTGTTTATGGTGTTTTTTTCTGAAGTAGCAAAGGTTATCAATGTTTTCCTTTATGGTCTCTGGCTTTGGTTCATGCTTAGAAATTTCTCCCCAAGAATACATAAATAATCATGTACATTTTCTTCCAAGGGAAGGGATGACTGTTTTACACATTCCTTGGGAAAAAACATGTAACAGTGGAAAGTTTAATGATTTGTAAAGAGTAGTACTCAGAGGTTTTAAATTCCCTTTCTGATGGGATGATAAAGTAGTAAAAATGGGTTTTGGTGTAATTTCTGAAATTTGGCCTTCCTCTTTACAATCTCTCTCTCTCTCATATCCTTCTAAATAACTAATTCAGAACAGAGGGGGAGATCAGCTTGTAAGCTATGGGAGGCAGAGGACACGAGAATACAGACATAGGACCCTAACCTTCACCAGTGAGACACACCCATGCCAGCCTTTGAGTCAGAAGCTGGTGACCCTTCCACCGACTGTTGGATTGTAAAATAAAAAATAAACTTAAAAATACACATAAATTAAATTTTTAAATAAGTAAATAAATAAACAGAGGTTGAGATAAATAAATAGAAAAGCCAGCACTGCCTGAGTCGCTGTGACAGGGCAGCAGCAGATACACCCAGTTTCCAGAAGCATCGGTGGCAGGCTTCCCAACAGTCGTGCCCCTCCCGCTCATGCTCTCTCTCTCAAATAAATAAATAAATCTTAAAAAAAAAAAGAGTTAGATTGGATCTACCATACCTCTCATCCCCCAAAACCAACCTGTTCACAAATGGTCAAATATTGTGAAACTCTTACGAGTTACATATTAGTGGGAAGGAGAGATACCCATTCTCTGTACTGAAGCTGCAGCAGCAGCCAGAGTAGCAGGAATCAAATATCCTTGTAACCAGCTTTTTTTAAAAATTGACCACTGTGCTAACATTAAACATGAGAATATTCGGTATATGACCGAAACTGACTCAGTGCTTATGGCCCTGAAGCCGTCTCTTGCTTGAGTTCCTGGAGGACACTGGGGCTATTTGTATCCAGGGAACTGGGATTCTATCATAGAACTTGCTAGGACATGCACACACACATATAATTAAGACATCTGGTTACCTTCTGTTGAAAACAGGACTGACTCTTTTAGCCTAAAAGTATTCATTTAAATGTAGGCCATACCAAGCTATAATTTTTTTAGCACAAAAATCATAATCCATTCTTAAAAGACAGTAAATAAAAATGTATGGAAAATATGTGACAAATAATTGTCTTGCCTCAACAAGCAGACCCTTACATCAAACTGCTAATAATAATACATATTAGATGTTAGAAAAGCTCATGAGAAGATTATTTTCTAATAGAAGCTCTTTAGCCCGTCCTACATCTAGGAAACTTGACTTAAGGGTGAGGTAATACTTTAAGTAAACAATTTAGGAGGTCTATCCAAATTGCTCAAAGTGCTTTGCAGACATGAGCTAATTCAGCCTTGTAAGTAAGTTTGCCTAATGGGATTCATGTCTATGGTTCCCTTTGAAACTGTTTCGTAGGTGGTAGTTTGTTGAGGGAAAGGTGTCTGTGGTAACGCAGGCCAATCCCCAACCTCAGGGCATCTTTGGAGATCCCGAGACAACCCTCAACTTTCGTGGGCAGACTTCCTGGTTATATCATAACACCTTCCTGCCTCGGTCTCTTGGGGCTTCAAATTGAGGAAACAGCTGTGGAGGAATGCATATGGGGGAAAACACCTTGAGGGAAAGGAGGCTGGTGACTGTTGTGTTTTCTTTTTTTAAGGAAAAAAGAACTCCTGAGACCACACAAACCTGGGTTATTTCAGCCATTGCCTCCTCTGAACTTCAGCGCTCCCAGTAACAATGGGGATTAAGTTGAATGAAGATGGTGACTTGGCTCCACCCGATTGTAAGACCCGCTCATCGATTCTCCCAGCACTCCACTTTGAGATGGTTCATCCCCGCTGTGGTGGTGCCTATGGTGTCCACCCAGATCTCCCCTTCAGGACTGAGGGACAGATCCTCCCAGCTGCTGGCAGTGGCGGCTGGTGCTGGCTCACATCTCCGTCCCTCTCTGGGAATCACCGTGATGAGCTTTCTCATCCAAAGCTGTGTCCCCTTCCTGGGAGCCGCCTGCATCCAATGACCAGCCAATGGTACAAGGTCCCTGTTCCCTCACCTCAATTTAGGACGACTCTGGAGGCCCACCCCAAGTCTAGAGCTCACTACGGAGGTGGCTGAGGGGTCTGCATCACACTTCAACTTCTCCCTCTGCCCAGCCCTGCTGCCCTCAGTCCCCCACAGGTGTGTCTCCCTAGGGAACTCCTCAGGGAACTTCCTGTCCACGAATCTCCATCCTACAGCCTGTTTCCAGGGAACCTGACATAAGACACACCCATTTTAAGTACAAGGCTGCATTTGGAAAACTGAAAAGATAATTTTTCTGGTCTAACTAATTTAATTCTTTTACATTTTTATTGCCTATAATTAACTCATCTCTGAGGGAAATACTGACTAGCCTTGAACTTTGCCTCATGATCACCAAAGGCATGGCCTGGTGCCAAATAAAAGTTTAGTTCAGGGTTAGCAATCATCTAACTACAGCAAAGGCAGCAAAATGAGAGTTGGACACTAAGGGTTGTTCATGTATTAACTCCTGAGGGAATTAATGTCAAACATTACTTGAAAAAAGAAGGAAAAGAAAGAGAAAGCGTTAGTTAGCTAAATCAATAAATATGTACTGAGCACCTACTGTATAAGCAATAGGGTACCAACAAAGAGGAAAAACACTATACCCCCCCTCCCCCGTGAAGCCCACAGTCCAGCTGGAAAAACAAGCGAACACACTATTAGAGAAGGTGTGGTAGTTTGTAAAGGGGCATATATATAGGGCGCCATGACAGTCCATGGCAAGAACCCCTAACCCTGCCAAGTGTAGGGTTAGGACAGGAGAGAGAAGAAAAGAAGTGTCTATATGGAACAAAATAAACAAGTCATGGCCAGGGGGGAAGGAGGCCTTTAAGAAAGTTAATCCAAGGAAATTATAATCTACAAGGCAAAGGAAGGAATTTGCAGGAAGCCATTCTATTTATAAAGTCGAAAAATTGGAAACAACCCAAATGCTCAACAATGGGGGAGTGATAATAATAGAATATTATGAAGTAGTCTAAATGGAAATAATGAGCATTATGTCCATTCATGGAAATGTGATGTGAAATATTAAATGAGTAAAGCAGGAATGGTACACACTCACTGGGTGTGACTAGATGCAAATACGTGTCTTTATAAACAATGACTGAGAAAACTGTGTACCGGAGGAACAAGTGTTTCATGTGACATGTTTCCTTTCGGCCCGTTTCCCCCTGTTTGATTATGTCACCTTTCTGGCCTGATTTTTTTGAATGTCTCCTTTTCCCTGTTATGAAAGCCTTATATATATGCATGCACCGGCCTAGAAACGAGTTTTAAGTCTTTCAGAAATATTCCAAATTCCTACCTTTACTACAACAAGAAAAAAATAGCAAAATCACCCCCGAGGGATGACCAGCATCTTAGACTGCAGATCTTTGGCTTAGAGGGAGTTGAACATTCGGAAATGACAGAAAGGAGATACCCATGTGAATACACAAGAGAGTTACAACCTTTTTGGAAAGCCTCCTCGATAACATAGGTGAATAGCTTTTTTTCAAGTGCATATTCTTCGATTGATTAAAGTATACACCGGATGGTTCCTTTTACATACAATTCTAGAAAATGCAAATTATTGCATCAGGAAGCTGATCAGTGATGGTTTGGGAATGGCAAGGAGGCAAAGGGAGGGATTACAAAAGAGCAAGACAAAACTTTCAGGGGCGATGGCTATGTTCATGACCTTGACTGCGGTGATCGTTTCATGGGTATATACATGTCAAAACTTCCCCATCGGCTTATTGCGTGTCAATTGCCTACAACAGAACTGGTTCCAAAAAAAGACTAATCAGGGGCTTCTGTGTTCCTGTCCCCTCTGATCTCAAACTTCTCATGAGCCCAGCCTCACTTCCAACAGCAAACAACCACATCTTTGTCAGAAGCCTGCCCTCAGGCTGCCCAAACCCACACTGTTCAACGAAGTGGGTGAAAGTGCCTAGGAGTCACCATCTCATGCCTCTCCCGCCCCTTTGCCTCCACTCCCCTGGGCAGCCTTTACTGCTCGGCAAGTACAAGGGCAGCTCCCTCACACCTTGGCCAGGATAATTCTGAGGCGGATTGTTGAAACTGGTGGGATGAAATTCCAGATGCTTCTGCTGGTAGCTGGCCTAATAATGACCCCAATAAAGGGCTATCTTCTCTTCCCTGTATCACCACTCCACTGCCCTACCTATGTCCACGCACCCACATAAACTCCAGGCACTCCAATCCTTGTCCCAGGGCCAGCTTCTGGGAAAGCCCAATTCAGACAGGGTCAAAGCTCTGGTGCGGATTTGCCCCTAGAAAATGGAAGGAGATTGATTTGAGGATTTGAGTTTTAAGGTACTTCCCCTCAGTCCCCTTTGAGTTAAAGTACAGTTTCTAAAGCTAACATCTGGCACTAAAAGTTGTTCACGAAGATGGATGCGTAATAAAAAACAAAGCATTAAAGGTAGGTCATCGTGATTTCTCTTATATTACTGAAAGACAATACTGGAAGAGATGGAAAAATTATAGGAAAAGGACCTATTGATTTAAAATATCAAGATATTTGGAGTGCTGGGCTGACTCGGTCAGGGCAGCGTGCAACTCTTGATCTCAGGGTTGTGGGTTCGAGCCCCACATTGGGTGTACAGGTGACTTAGAAATAAAATCTTCTAAATAAAAAAGATATTTGTAGAAGTTGGGTCTGGAAAAAAAAAATAAGTGGCTTTCCAGGTCCTTCTCCCTGTACCAGTATCTGCAGCTAACATTTGTTCTCATCAGGCCCCTCGTCTCAGCCAGAAACTATTCTATGGGCCAGGAATATGGCATTGAAGAAGACAAATAATATCTTTGCTCTCACGGAACGCATGCTCTGACAAACGGACGCAGGCAACGAACGTAACAAATAACCACAAAAAATATCAGAGAGTGATAAATTATTTGCAGAGGAATTACAATTGGGTGAAATGAAAGTAAAGGCTGCTGCTGTGGCTGTTCTAGATTTGATAGTGTGGTAGATTTGATGATCGCTCTGCAAATACCCCCTCCCTGGGAAGAGTGCCTTCCCTCCCCATTGATGTTGGTCATGTGAATTGATCTGGACCATGGGGAGGGGGCAGTGCGTGAGCTCTGAGTTGGGGCCTTAGAGGCTTGAGGGCTTTCGATTGCTCGCGTGAGAGGCAACCTGGACCCTAGACTGAGATGTAGAGCAGGGCTGACCCCATCACCCCACAGGCCTGCGAAGCAGAGAGTCCTGCCTGTTGTTGTGAGCCACTGAATTTGGGGGTGGTTTGTTAAAAAATATTATTATAGCAGCAGTTGACTGATCCCCATAGTCAGGGAAGTCTCTCTGAGGAGTTGATTTTTTTTTTTTTACTATTTATTTCTAGAGAGGGAGAAGGCACCCACAAGTGGTGGAAGGGGCAGGGGGAGAGGGAGAGAGAGAATCTCCAGCAGACTCTGCTCTGAGTGAGGACTTGATATTTAGGCTGAGATATGAATGGCAAGAAGCCAGTCCTGTGACGAACCTTCCAGGCAGAGAGAACATCTCCCATGAGTAAAAAGATGCAAAGGTGGGCACTGGCTTGGCATGTACAGAGAATGGAAAGGGAACGTGGAAGGCTGGACTGCGCAAGTAGCTGAGTGCGAGGGTGAGGGCGTGAGATGAGAATGAAGGGGAATCAAGCGACGGCCAGTGTACAAAGGGATGTGCAGATAAGAATAAGGGATTTGGTTTTCATTGGAAGTACAGAGGAAAGCCCCCAGACGATTTTAGGCAACATAGTGATGCAATCACATTGATTTTTAAAAGAGCACTCTGGCAGCCATGTGCAGAACAGGTAAAATGGGAACCATGCATGCTTTTTGCTAAACTGGAATGCAGTCTCAGAATCTCCCTCATCACAGAATTCCCGAACTACTTCACAGGGTTAAAATCTATATGCCAACTTAAATTCAGGTGGTGATAGACACCTAGATAAAATATATACAAAAAAGAGCTTAGGTACTATTTCATGTATATGTAACAAGCCACCCCAAAACGTAATGACTTAAAAAAAAAACAATCATTCATTGATTCACAGATCTGCAATTTCGACAGGGCTTGGTGGGGACAGCTCATCACTATTCCATGCGGAATCAGCTGGGGAGGCTCGTTCGGGGGCTGGAGGATCCATTTTCAAGATGGCCACGTTCAGAGAGCTGGCAAGTTAGGCCTAACTATTGGCCAGGGGCCTTTGTTGTCTTGCATGTGGCCACATGGACTTTCTCACAGTTGGGTGGCTGGGTTCTAGAACAAGCATTACGAAGAGGACAAGCCCCAATGTGTAACTGCTTATCAAGCCTCTGCTTGGGTCACACTTGCTAATTTCCCATTGGCCAAAGCTAATCACGTGGCCAAGCCCAGAGTCAGAGTTGGGGATGGGGAATATCCAAGGGCAGGAACACGGGGGGAGTGCAATTTGTTGGGGGTCAACGGTGTCACAAAATGAAAGCCAGACCAAACCAAGCTTTAAGCGAACTTTGAAAAGAAACCCACTGATTTTAAGACTTGCTCTAATAGTCAAGGGGAAGAAGGTCTGTGTACTCAAAACAGGTTCATTTTTCAAAATCTCTTAGTTTTAAATAACTGCATAGCCTTCTTTTTAGCACCTATGACATCCACCTTTTTTAAATGTATTTCATTCATGGTTACAAATATATAAAAACGTAAATACTTACCATGATATAAAAGGATAACAGGTCATAACAGGGGTTGTTCATTTTCAAAAAGTTAAAAAGCATGAAGGACCAAAAAAAAAAAAAAAAAGACATAATTCTTAACAGCGTTCCAAGGCAGAATATCAGACAGTGGTGGGATTTTTCCTTCTTTTCTCCTCCAAGCCTCACATTTCAGTAAATGCAGACTAGATACCAACCCAGTGCCTCTGCAAGCTTGTAATGTGATCCTTTGTGGCATTAAAAGGGGACATATTTGTCCCCCTTCCTTCCTTTCTATCCTCTCCGTGCACGTCTACCTCTGCAGTCGCCACAGCTTTGCCCGCGTCCGATGCGGCTCCTTTCACCTGCCAGAACCACGCTGACACATTAAAGATGAATAGCAGGTAGTGCATTCCCTTTTCAGCACCTGGATGACCAGGGGTTTGGCTTTAATCTTGCACGGCATCATGTATTTCTATTGATTCTAAGTAGACAAAGAGGGAGCTTCTCTGTAATTGTGCCCTGCCGCTATTGAGACCATGAGCTGTTAACAGGAGATAAGCGAAGCAAAGGCTGGCCAACCCCATGTGGTGATTCCAACCCCATTGTAGCTCTTATATTCTCCCTGGGAGACAGTCAAGTTGGGACAGTTAAATTTGATTTCCTCTGACTCAATTGACCATGGGCGAGGACATATTTCTTCAATATTTCTTCAATATTCCCTGAGAAAAAGAAGCGAGAACAGCTGCAGAGAAAACAAGTTAGGTCAGGGTCCCATAAGCCTGATACCTTGAATTTATTTTGTATTTCTGTAAATCAAAGTATAATTTACATACCCTAGAAGCCCAGATTTTAAATATTCAGCTTGAGGAGCTGTAACACCTCTGTAACTGCCATCCCAACCAAGTCATGAATATTTCCATCATCCTAGAAAGTTCCCTTACATTTCTTTCTAGTCGATCCCCCTGCCAGAGGCAACCACTTTCTAACTTTTATAGTCGTAGCTTAGTTTGGCCCATTGTTGAGCTTCATGTAAGTGGAAATACATAGTATTTTGTGTGTCTTAGACTTCCGTTGCTCATCACAATGTATTTGGGATTCGTCCATGTTGTTGCGTGTATCCATGGCTCGTTCCTTTTTATTGTTCAGTATTATCTAATTGTATGAATATACCACAATTTACTTAATCACTCACCTACTGATGGCCGTTTGGGTTATTTGCAGAGTGGGGATATTATGCCTGAAGCTGCCATGAACAAGTCTTTTCCAGGTCTTTTAGTGAACATGTGTTCCATTTCACATCCCACGTACTTAGGAGTAGAATTTCTGGGTCATAGGGTAGCTGCACTTTTAACTTGATAAGGAACTGCCCTACTATTTTCCAAAGTGGTTGTACCATTTTATATCCTCACCACTTCCTCACCAATACTTGGCATTGTGTTTTAACCGTTCTAAAGCTAACATAGTACCTCACGGGTGACACACTGAACCATTACCTTCAAAATCCAGGGAGTCAAAAAGTTAGAAGTGAGAAAATGTCAGGCTGAACACTTCCTGTTCAACCAGGATGTGAGTCCAGATCTCAAGCTGCACTCAATTTCCACTTGCTCCGTGTCGGCATGGACTTGACATTCCATAAACAAAGGGCTTTGAAAAGTTGATATCATACCACATTCAGTAGAACTGAGATACTTCCGTCTTTAATTCCCTCGTTTCCCCCAAATCTCAAACAAATATTCAACCAAATATATGATATGTAACTGATAAATACTCAGATGGAAACTCGGAAATTTCAATTTCAACGCATTGCCTGTTACACCAAAAAAAAAGAAAAGCTCAGATTCGCTGCTGAAATTAAACCCCTCAATGTATTACCACAGGCAAGCTAAAGGCTAAGGTGTAAACCCTAAAAGATAGCCATCCTCAAACTACAGTCATTCACCCCATGACTTTGGCTCTTAACCAGCCAGTGGTCCTGAGTACTCATCTATGAAATGGGTGTGCCAAATCTGGGGGTCCGATGTATTGGATGAGAACTGATTATGAAAAAAATCCAAACGTCCTTAAAAAAAGTCTTCCTATAAAGTACAAGATTTTTTTTTACTTCACAACCCTGCGTTAATTTGCATCTAAAGAAGAGAAAGAAACAAGAATAAAAATCAAAGGCAAGATCCCACAACTTTGGTCTTCCCTCTTTATTTTATATTTATATTTTATATTTATTTTATATTCTGTCCTTTATATTTCTGGAGCCCACAACTATAATAAATCATGCCCATTGACTGACCTTCACTTCCCACAAGGGGTGACATAGAGTAACTCTATTTAGGATAACATCTCCTCTGCAGAATATATCCCAAAGTTTTCTGGAGTTATGAAATAGATCCCACAAGGGAGAGGGAGAGAGAGAGGAGCGGTGCTCTTTCTTCAGCTGAGGTTTGACAAGCCTCGGCAGCTAGAGCCGCTGCTCATGGCAGCAAGAGAAGCGCTTCCCTTCAGGGCTACTGCTGTTCTAGCATGTTGCAAATGCCTTCCTCAGCAGAGCAGGTGACGCTAAGGAGCACAGCCCATCCACCTGCCGGGCCTCCGTGTGCCGCCAGTCCTGCGCCATCAGCTGCCTATCCCCGGAACTCATCATACGCCCCGGTCGTGAGTTTCGAGAGCTACGGGCACAGTGCAATGGGCTCAGTGTGCCAGTGACCTCTGTGCTAGAGACCCTAACAAATAAAAACTATGGAAACCATTTGGAGTGGTCACCAAATACTCTCAGGTCACCACCTTCCAGGCTGTGGTGAGGCAGCATTTCTCTGTCCCCCTTGAAAGCAGAGCACGTGATTTTCTTCGGCCAGTGCAATGTAACCAGAGTTGACAGGGGTCACTTCCGCTGGAAGCTTGAAGAGCCCGTGCGCACTTTGCCAGGTTCTTGCTCTGCGACTCCGGTGACCGCGCCTCTGTCGGTCTGGATCTCTGCGTAGCAACCACGAGCAGGTCCTCTACTGACGCACAGCGGAGATCCCGGGAAAGCAGGCCCCGTGCCTTCCTGGCCCTGACAGCAGGTGCCTTCTTCAGTGTTGTGCCCTAGGCCCTTCACTTGCCTCACTGGTCCCGAGCGACGTGAAGCTCTTCCTGTGCCGGGACCCTGAGACTGGGGGCGGGGGCATTGGGACGGCAGCGCCCCGTAGCACGCGCCCGGGCTCGGGACTGGAAACAGGAGCGCGGGGCCTGGAGGCTCCGGCTCTAAAATCATTTCTGGTTTGGGTCGTAACCAAGCCATGACATTTGGGAAAATACAATCATATTAAGTCATCAAATTACGTGAATTTACAGATATTCCTGTATGTGAGAGGAGGGGCCGGAAGAAACAAACGAGCGAGTTGGGCCCATAACTGCAGATCATCCAGGGGGCGGGGATGACTGGACGTAAATAGAAAGTAGTAAGCCAACAGACTGGTCCAGATTCGGACGAAATGCCTGCTGTGCTCTCCTCAGGACCCAGTAAAGGTAGTAAAATTCCCTGTATAACATCCACACACAGAGCACCGGGTCTGAGCAGCTCTGCCAGCAGAACACAGAAAGCCCCTAATACTCTTCATTACCGAGCTTTAGATGCCAGCCTGCAAGTGTCCATTTGCCTTCAAAATAATCACCTAGTTAAGAATGCGGTAACAAAGTTGGGTTCTTTGGAATCACAAAACTGTGATGAGCTCTCAGACCTTTTCTAAAACATCAAAGTCATTTCCCTGGGCCGCAAACCTTTAGATATATCATATAATTAGGATGATTGGCACATCATGCGGCCTTATGTGGGCGATTGCTCAGGTGTTTGGAGAGTGGGCCTAATAAGGCCAAGACTGAGCGTAAGCCCAGGTGGGTCAGTTAGCTTCACACAGAGAAAATCCTTCACAGCCACAAACTACACCCACAATTGCAGTCTCAGGACAAATTCGGTCAAATTAGCCACAAAGGAGCCTGGATAAGCAATGTCTATAGCTCTCCACAACCCATCAATGCTAATGGAAAAATAAGTCCGAGCACTCCTCTTACTGCTTACGTCATCTCTCCAGGGGCCTGGCTACTCACACACCATCTTTCAGACATGCTCGTCTCTAAAACATTAGTACTTTACAACAGGATAAATACCCACAAAGGAGATTCCTTTCGGCACAGGTCCTGGACAACTTTTACTTTTTTTAAATTTATTATGTTAATTGAGCCCTTTCTTCTGAGTGTTGAACTCAGTAGTCACCATCCTCCAGGGCCTCTTCTCTTGGACGTTCTAGAACTCACAGGGCTCAGTTAAAACCCAGGTCACCACCTTCTTCCCCCACCGCCTTGGCATCCTGCATTGCCAGTGTCCAGAACGATGAATTAAAGCCTGAAAGCTGGGAGTCCAATTCCTCTCTTTCCCTCACTACCTGCATCCAACCAAAAACGCTGTAGATTTCCGACCTCAATGCCTTTCACGCCCCACCCTTTGTCTCCATGTCCCTCCGTGCCTCCTCACCTTCTCCCCCTGGGTCACCACAAAAGTTTCCTGGCTATTCTTCTCTGTGGTGCCATGCCCCTCTAATCTACCTCTCACTCATGCCAGAGTGATCTGAGACAAAAATCTGATTTTGACACCCTTCTGTTTTGAAAAGTCCCAAGTACCCCATTGGGTAGAGAATCAATCGCAGAGCCGGGCTCCTGGGTTTTCAGATTTCTCTCAAAATACCTGTAGCTCCCACTTGCATTCACACACTGCCCATCACAAACTGCTTGTAAGTTCTCTGTACACGCCACATCGTTTCACACCTCCGTGCTTTTTCTCGTGTGGGGTCACTAACCGGAAAGCCCTTCTCTTCAGTTCTGCCTGGGGTATTTCTACTCATCAGCTCGGATGTCTCCTCTCTGACGGCATTCCTGAACTTCTTCATCCTTTTCCCTCCTGGGTGGACCCATTATACTGGTAAAACTTTCTGACCCTGTGTTTCAGTTATCTCTTGCTACAAAATCAACCCTCGTCCCCCCGCAAAATATAGTGGTTTAAAACAACAACCATTTTATTAACTATAATGTTACCATTCTGCGTGTGAACAGAATCTGCTCTTTGTGATGTCAGCTGGGGCTGTGGTCCTCTGGGATATCTAAACTGGCTCACTCACGGCTGGCAGTTGGGGTTGGCTGTTGGCTGGGAACTCGGCCCCTTTTTCTCTCCTTGTTGCCACTTTATGGGGTTTGGTCTTTTCACAGCATGGTGACTGGATGCAGAGGGAGAATGGAGTTCAGAGGGAGAGAGTGAAACTTCTGAGTGGAAAAAAGAAAATTCTTCCCATCCTCCTGCAAGTCCCAGAACGCTGCTCCTGCCACATTCTATTGGCCAAGGCAGTCACTGGACAGGAAAAAGAAGTGCCAACTCTACACGAGGAGCAGCTCCCTTGGAGCTGGGAAGGAATTGTTGGGGCTATGTTTGGAGACTAGCTACCACACTCTGCTGGCTTGAATTCATTCTATCCCTAAAATTCTGAAAGCCTCCAAAGGATAAGCACTATGTTTTAATCATCTCTTTACCCACAGGTTCTTTGCACAGATCCTAGAACATGGTACTTAGAAGCTTAATACATATTTGCTGACTCTATCAAACCACTTAAGTCAGATTAAAGCAGCCCACAGTTTTTGAGCACCTATTCTATCTTGCTGGGTGCTTTGGAGTTGCAGAAAGGGTGTTTGCCCTCCAAGAGGTTATAAGTCAGGACAACATTGTGCCAAAGGGACACAACACAAAAGGAGATGATTAATAGTTCAAAGCAATTAAAGACAAGCCATCAAGGAGTGGTCCATAATCAATTGCCATGCTAACTGTATGGGCACTAATCCCTATAGATCTTCAGAGGAGGCTGTGTTCACTTCAGACAGAAGAGATTTCAGGTAGGAGACGGAGTTGGATCTGAGTCTGAATGTCAAGTTAGGACCTGGGACGGGAGAGAAATGTGATCACAGCAGCAATTATGTAGAAATGGGACCACACAAGTTGTATTACTTAGTGAGCCTCCACACACACACACAGTGGGAATTTGTTTCAAAAGAATCCTTACTATAATTACACTCTAATAAGGAAATAAATAACATTGGTCAAAAAGTGAGTCCTAAATATTTTTTAAATATTTTATTTATTTATTTGAGAGAGAGAGCGCATGGGCACAAGCAGGGGTGGGGGAGAAGCAGACTCCCACTTAGCAGGGAGCCCAATGCGGGGCTCAATCCCAACACCCCGGGATTATGACCTAAGCTGAAGGTAGACGCTCAACCAACTGGGCCACCCACGCGCCCCCTAAACAATTTTTTTAACTAACTAAGAGAAATGGATAAAACATGGATGGCAGAAATTATTTGGCTCACTAAATATCATGTTTTCCCCTATATTTCTCAGTCTTCTTGAGGTTGGTTTGGGCTAAAGTGCATATGACCTCCAGTCCAAGGCGATAAAGAGTAAGTGGGAGGTCTCCGCGCTTCCTGTTTCCCTTCTGTACAGTTGGAAGGGAGGAATTCTGAGAAGGTGAAACTGAAGGGTGGAACGTAGCCTGCATGGGTAAGTTAACCGTTGTTGGAGAGCCGCGGAAGAGGGGCATTTCACCTGCTCCAGACCGTGATGTGAGCAAAAATACACATTGCCTTCAGCCATTGAGCTTCTTAGGTTTGGTCTGTGACTACAACATAGCTTGCCCTATCCTGACTATTAATACCTAATGTTTTCTGTGAAGGAATTGAATGTCACCTAATAAACATTATTCATCCTCTATTTAGAAAAGATAAGAAGCACAGAAAACTTGTAAAATCCACTTTTGGCTATCTGCAGTTGAGGCTTGTACCTTCCTGCCTCGGAGCAAACGCTGAAGAGCTACCTAATTAAATAGTCAGCTGCCACAATCCCTTGTGTACACTGATCGGACTCACTTTCCAGTGCTGCACGGAACGGTCTGTGATCGCTCTGATCATGAGCAGTAGAAGGTGAGCAAGGAAAGACAAGGGTTTACTTGAAATAAAGTTAATCCTCAAACCTTATTAAGTCAACATTTCCCCTAACCGGACAGGCCTTTACTGCTCACACCTACTTCTCTGCCTTTCCTTAGCATGCACTGGGCCAGCCTCAGCCCCATAGGGACTGCAGTGTTCTATGGATGGGATCCCTCCTGTGGCCAATTCTCTAAGTGCCCCCTTCCTCCACTGGTTTGCCTCCTTCTCCTCAGGGATGCTATCATTCCAGTCCATATCCCAGTCAGGAATTCTATGCCTTTAGATCCCAAATATTTTTCTGGAATCACATCTCTGGTGAGCAGCCCAAAAAAGTGCTTAATGTACCAAGACAACTCCTGTGGGATTCGTTACATTCCTAGTGAGGTGGGGATGAGAATGAGGAATGTTAGAGGATAATTAAAGGAAAAGAAACTAAAATCTCTTACCAGTCTGAGATAATACATGTCAAAGATTTTATTTAACTCATTAATTAATGAGAAAACCAGTAAGATGTTACAAATGATTCAAAGGAGAATTCAAAGAGCCATAGATATCTAGGCAGGCAATAAGGGACGTTGAGATAAATGCAGAAATTGGTGCAAAATGAGTCCGAAATAAGTTGCATTTCAGCTGACATAACTCACTTGCATTTCTGTGGACAAGAATCGCTTGCATTATTACTAGTTTTCTGCAATTTACAGAGTAATAAAATAGCACAAAATCAATGAAAGGTGGAGATAACCACAAATGGCGCTCTAAAAAGGACACCCAGGAAACGTGGTTTGTTTTTTTATTTTTTGGTTTGGTTTTGTTTGCCAATTGTAAGGTCTTTCACAGTTTTTCCTGATAAGAGAAAGGCCTCTCTTCCTTTCCCATACCAATCTATATCTAGTGTTAACTACTGGAAGCACTGTGTGTGAGGTGGGAACAGGCATTTCTGTTTGTGGAGACCAATACATGGGTTCTCCTTAACTCCAAACTTCAATAAATGCTGTAGACTCAATGTGTGCTTCTACCCCCCAAATTCATATGTTGAAATCCTAACCCCCAGTGTGATGGTATTAGGAGGGGAGGCCTTTGGGAAGTGATGACATCATGAGAGTAGAGCCCTGATGAATGGGATTAATGCTCCTTATAAAAGAGACTGGAGAGCTCCCTCTAGGCTTCGGCCATGTGGGAATACAGCAAGAAGATGGCCATGTGTGTTGCAGAAGAGGGTTCTCACCAGAACCCAGTCATGCTGCATCCTGATCTTGGACTACCAGCCTTCAGAACTACAAGAAATAAATTTCTGTTGTTTATAAGCCACCCAATTTATGTACTTTGTTATAGCAGCCAGACTAAGACAACAAGGGTTGAAGTCTCCTCCCTTTTAGAGCATTGTTACTCGGAGTGTGGTCTGCCATCACCTGAGAGCTTGTTTAGAAATTCATATTTTTGGCCTCTGTCTAAATCAGAATCTGTATTTTAAAAGATTCTAGACCTGGACTCAGGGTGAGGAGAAAAAAAAAAATCCCAGACCTAAAGAAATTGAAAGACCTCCCATATTGATGGATCAGAAGAATTAATACTATGAAGATTTCAACACACCCCCAAATTATACACAGATCCAATGCAGTCCCTATCAATAGTCCAGCTAGCTTTTTTTGGAAGGAAATTAGGAAGCTCCAGAATAGCCAAAACAATCTTGAAGAAGAAAAATACAGTTGCACAACTCATACTTCCCTATTTCAAAACTTACTACAAAGCTGCAGTAATCAAGACAGTGTTGTATCAGCATAAATTTAAATATATAGATCTACAGAATAGAACTGGGCATCCAGAAATAAACCCGTATATCTATGGTCAACTGATTTTCAACAAGCGTACCAAGACCATCCAGTGGGGAAAGAATAGCCTTCTCAAAAAATGTGCTGGGATAATTAGAGATCCACATGGAAAAGAATGAAGTTAGATTCCTACCTTACTCATACCCAAAAATTAATTCAAAATAGATCAGAAACCTAAATGTACCTAAATGTAAGAGTTACAACTACAAAATTCTTAGAAGAAAACCTACATATAAATTTTTGTGACCATGAATTAAGCAATGGTTTCTTAGATATGACACCAAAAGCACAAGTGACAAAAGCAAAAATATATTGAACTTCATCATAATTAAGAAATTCTGTGCTTCAAAGGACACCATTAAGAAAGTGAAGACAACCCACAGAGTGGGTGAAAATATTTTCAAATAACATATCTGATAAGGGACTAGCATCAAGAATATATAAATTCGTACAATGCCACAATTAAAAGACAAACAACGCTGTTTAAAAATAAGCAGTGGATTTGCATAGATGTAACTCCTAAGAACATATACAAATCTTCCTGGGAAGAGAGCAGAAGAGGAGGATCCTAAAGTCACTCTGTCCCACAGTTACACCTAGATAACACCCATATCAAAGTAAATAAACAAGAAAACAAACTGAAGACTGGTAGAACACACTCCACAGCTAAATGTAGAGAAGAGGCCACAATGAAGAGGGTAGGAAGGGTGCAGACATGGTAGGGAGCTAAATGGATGCACGACACTGTCTGGGGGAGGGAAGGTGCTACCAGTGCAGAAGGGGGAGAGGAATAGGCCCCCACACCAGGCACCTCAGGCCTGGGGAACCCACAAGGGAAAACAAATCTCCATAACATTCGGCTTTGAGAACCGGAGGGGTCTGGCTTCACCAGTTCTTACAATCAGCAGGTCTTAACACCTGGAACTTTAAAGATCAGCTGGCTCACTCTGGGAAAGCCAGGAGGGTGAAAGGAAAATGAGTCTCCACCCGTATAGAGACAACACAGCAAACAGCCCCATGGAGATACAGCGTAGAAGCAGCAGTTTGAAAAATGCCCGGGGTATACCAAAGGAGATTTATTTACTAATCTCAGAGCATGTGCTGGAGGGGCAGGGATCTTTGGGAGACCTCTCCAAGAACAAAAGAGCCGGTAAGCACCATTTCCCTTCCCGGCCCTCCAGCCTAGATACACAGACACCTCTGGGGACCGATGCAGCACCAACACTCAACAACCAACTTGTTAACAACATGCCCCACCTCCCTGCACTTCTGCAGATCCACCTCCAACCCAGCTGGTCCTGGCAGGAATTTTCCCAGGGGGCTGCAGGTCCCCTCCTGCAACAGATCAGCAAGGACCTTGCTGGCACTGCACGCCTCACCCCCATGTTCTCCTGTAGACTTGCCCTCTCCAGTGTGCCTTTGGCCAAAGCCCATCCAAAGGAGTGCTACAAGCTTGGCAGTGTGCAAGCAACCCCTGACAGGGGCCAGCAGCACTCCAAACTGACTCCTGCCCTGGGGAGAGAGCAAGATAACTACAAACACCAGTCAGAATGCAGCCCCAGCAGTGGGCTGGGGGAAGACATCTGGTCTGGCTGCAGGCCCCACCCACCAATGAAAGCTTCTTAAGGGACAACACAGGGAGATGTTCAGTGCTACTGGCAAACACCTGGTTTGTTTTAACTCAGGCCAAGGTGACCCCAGACTGGTCCACTAATACAGGGACCAAACCCAGCCCACAACAGACAAAGAGAGCCATTGCAAATGACTGGACTAAAGGCAAAAGCAGCCCAGCCGCAATAGCAAGGTGCATGCAAAACACATAGGCAACAACACCTGAAGTGCCAGGTTCTGGTGAACACAGGGCATTGCACTGCAGGGCACTACAGGACCTCTTCTTCATAAAGCCACTACTTTCAAGAGCAGGAGACATAGGTCACTTTCCTAACACATAGAAATAGACACAGAGGGTTAGACAAAATGAAGAGACAGGGGAGTGTGTCCCAAATGAAAGAATAGGACAAAATCATAGTAAGATAGCTAAATGAAATGGAGATAAGCAATACTCCTAATAGAGAATTTGAAGTGATGGTCATAAAGATACTCACTGGAATTGAGAAAAGAGTGGAGAATATCAGTGAGACTCTCAACAAAGAGACAAAAAAACATAAAAAAGAACCAATCAGAGATGAAGAACTCAATAACTGAAATTAAAAATATACTAGATGGAATAAATACTAGACTAGAGGAAGCAGAAGACAGATCAGTGACCTAGAGGACAGAGTAATGGAAAGCAATTGAGCAGCACAGGAGAGAGAAAATAATAATACACAATGAAAATAGGCCAAGGAAACTCAGCACCACCATCAAGCATAGTAACATTCACATTATAGGGATCCCAGAAGGAGGGGAGAGAGAAAAGGCAGAAAATTTATTTGAGGAAAAAATAGGTGAAAACTTCCCTACTCTGGGGGAGGAAACAGAAATTCAGATCCAGCAGGCACAGAGAGCTCCTACCAAAATCAACCTAAGGAGGTCCACACCAAGACACATAGTCATGAAAATGGCCAAAAGCACATGGATCTTACTGGTGAAAAAATGTGCTCCATGGTCAAAAAATGGCAGACTATGATTGAAGTCCATGTTGATGTCAAGACTACTGATGGTTATTTATTTCATTTATTTTGTGTTGGTTTTACTAAAAAATGCAACAATCAGATTTGGAAGACCTCTTACACTCAGCACTAACAGGTCCACCAAATTCAGAAAAAGGTGATGGAAATCATGACCTGAGAAGTGCAGGCGAACAACCTGAAAGAACTGGTCAATAAACTGATTCCAGGGGCACCTGGGTGGCTCAGTCAGTTAAGCTTCTGCCTTCAGCTCAGGTCATGATCCTAGGGTCCTGGGATTGAGCCCCATATTGGGCTCCTTGCTCAGTGGGGATCCTGCTTCTCCCTCCCTTCTCCCTCTGTCTGCCACTCCCCCAGTTTGTGCTCTCTCGCTCTCTCTCTCAAATAAAGAAATAAAATCTTTTTTAAAAAAATTAAAAAATAAATTGATTCCAGATGGCATCAGGAAAGATAGAGAAAAATCTTGTCAGTCTATTTATCCACTCCATGAATTCTTTATTAGAAAAGTAAAAATGCGGGGCACCTGGGTGGCTCAGTCGGTTAAGTGTCTGCCTTCAGCTCAGGTCATGATCCTGGAGTCCCAGGATCAAGGTCCAGGTTGGACTCCCTGCTCACTGGGGAGTCTGCTTCTCCCTCTGCTCCTCACCCCACTTGTGCTCTCTCTCTCTCTCTAGCTCTCTCTCTCAAATAAATAAATAATAAGAAGAAGAAGAAAAGTAAAAATGCTTTAAAAAAAAAGCCCAACTTTTAATTGAGAAAGCTCATGGTGCTTCAGTGTGAAGGTAGTAGTTCTGGAAAAGCTACTGGGGATGAGACTGGTGCTAAAGTTGAATGAGCTGATAGATATGAGCCACCAGTCCAAGAATCTGTTTAAAATTCAGACATTTAATAGTGACAAATAAAAAATCTTATTTGTGATGTTTAAAAAAATAAGATAAAATGGCCAAAGGCAGTGATAAAAAGAGAATTTTAAAAGCAGCAAGAAATCAGTTACATACAAGGGAAACTCCATAAGGCTATTACCTGATTTTTCAGCAGACACTCTGCAGGCCAGAAGAGAGGGGAGTGATATAGTCAAAGTGCTGAAAGAAAAAATCCTGCAACCAAGAATACTCCACGCAGAAAGGCTATCATTCAGAACAGAAAGAGAGATAGAGTTTCCCAGGCAAACAAAAATTAAAGGAATTCATCATGACTAAACAAGTGCTACAAGAAATATTAAAGGGGACTCTGAGTGGAAAGGAAAGACTCTTGGTAGGAGTAAGGAAAGTAGGTAGCAGAAAAACAAGACAAGAAAGTATATCTCTAAAAATCAGTGAAGGGATCCACAAAATAAAAGAATGTAAAGTATGATACCATATATCTTAAACATGCTGGGAAAAAGAGTAAAGAATGGGTTCAAACTTAAGCAACCATTAACTTAACATAGACTGCTATGCATAAGATGTTATATATGAACATAAGGGTAACCACAAATGAAAAACTGGTGATAGACATGCAAAAATAAAGAGAAAGAAATCCAATTATATCACTAAAGAAAGCCAGAAAACCATGAGAGATGAGAGCAAAAGAAGAAAGAAACAGAGAAGAACTGCAAAAACAACCATTAAAAAAGTAACAAAATGGAGGGAGCCTGGCTGGCTCAGTTGGTAGAATATGTGACTCTTGATGTCAGGGCCATGAGTTCAAGCCCCACATTGGGGGTAGAGATTACTTAACAAATAAATTTTTTAAAGTAACAAATGGTAATAAGTAATACCTATCAGTAATTTCTTTGAATGTAAATGGACTAAATCCTTCAATCAAATGACATAGGGTGACGGAATGGATCATAAAGCAAGTCCCGTCTACATGCTATCTACAAGAGACACATGCAAAGTGCAAGTGAAGGGATGGAAAAGCATTTATTACACAAATGGAAACATAAAGAAAGCCGGGATAGCAATACTTGTATCTGAAAAAATAGATTTTAAAATAAAGACTGTAACAAAAGACAAAAAAGGACACTATTTAGGGGCTCCTGAGTGGCCCCGTCAGTTAAGCATTGATTCTTGATTTAGGCTCAGGTCATGATCTCAGGGTCATCAGATCGAGCCCTACACAAGGTTGTGCACTCAGCAGGGTGTCTGCTTGAGATTCTCTCTCTCCCTCTCTTCTGCCCCTCCACCCCCAACCTAAATAAATAAATAAATAAATGTTTTTTTAAAAAGGACACTATTTAATCATAAAGGGAACAATCCAACTAGAAGATATAACAATTATAAATCCCAAATTTATAAGCAGCTAATAACAAACATAAAAGAAGTAACTTAAGTAACACAATAATAGTAGGGACTTTAACACCCAACTTACATCAATGGCTAGATCATCCAAACAGAAAATCAACAGGGAAACAGATGCTTTGAATGACACATTGGGCCAGATGCATCTAACAGATATATTCAGAACATTCCACCTTAAAAACAGCAGGATACACATTCTTTTCAAGTGCACATGGAACATTCGCCAGAACGGATCACATGTTAGGTCACAAAACAAATCTCAATAAATTAAAAAAGACTGAGATCATTCCATGCATCTGTTCCAACCACAATTCTATGAAACTAGAAGTCAACCACATGAAAAAAATCCGGAAAGAACACAAATACATGAAGGTTAAATAGCATGCTACTCAACAATTAATGGGTCAAACAAGAAATTAAAGAGGAAATAAAAAAGCTACATGGAGACAAATGAAAATGAAAACCCAATGGTCCAAAATCTTTGGAATGCAGAAAAATCTGTTCTAAAAGGGAAGTTTATGGCAATACAAACCTATCTCAAGAAGCAAGAAAAATATCAAATAAGCAATCTAATTTTACACCTAAAGGAGCCAGAAAAAGAAGAACAAACAAAACCCAGAAACAGTGGAAGAAAGGAAATAATAAAGATTAAAGCAGAATAAACAAAATAGAAACCAAAAAACCAATAGAACAAATCAATGAAACCAGGAACTGGTTCTTTGAAAAGATAAACAAAACTGATAAAACTTTAGTCAAACTCATAAAAAGAGAGAGAGAGTGAGGACTAAAATAAACAAAATTAGATGAAAGATGAGAAATAACAATGGGCACCAAAGAAATACAATTGATTACAAGAGAATGTTATGAAAAATTATATGCCAACAAAGTGGACGACCTAGAAGAAATGGATAAATTCCTAGAAACACATAACCTCCCAAAACTGAATCAGGAAGAAATAGAAAATTTGAACAGACCAATTACCAGCAATGAAACTGAATCAGTAATCAAAAAATTCCCAAGAAACTTAAGTCCAGGACCAGACGACATCACAGGTGAATTCTACCAAACAATTAAAGAAGAGTTAATACCTATTCTTCTCAAACTATTCCAAAAAATAGAAGACGAAGGAAAGCTTCCAAATTCATTCTATGAGGCCAGGATTACTCTGATACCAAAACCATATAAAGACACCACAAAACAACAGACATGCAGACCAATATTTCTGATGACCATAAATGCAAAAATCCTCAACAAAATATTAGCAAACTGAATGCAACAATACATTTTTAAAAAATCATTCATGGGATACCTGCCTTCAGTAGCTCAAGTTGGTTAAGCGCCCAACTCCTGGTTTTGGCTTAGGTCATGCTCTCATGGGCCATGGGATCAAGTCCTGCATCAGGCTCCCTGCTCAGCACAGAGTCTGCTTGAGATTCTCTCTCTCTCCTCTGTCCCACCCCTCTCAAATAAATAAATAAATCTTTAAAAAAATCATTCACCCCATCAAGTGGGATTTATTCCTGGGATGAAAGGGTGGTTCAATATTCACAAATTAATCAATGTGATACATCACATCACATTGAGAAAGGATAAAAACTATATGATCATTTCAATAGATGGAGAAAAAGCATTTAATAAAGTACACAAACGATTCATGATACTAGCCCTCAACAAAGCAGGTTTAGAGGGAACATACCTCAACATAATAAGGGCCATATATGAAAAACCCACACAGCTAATATCATATTCAGTGATGAAAAGCCGAGAGCTTTTCTTCTAAGATCAGAAACAAGACAAGGATGTCCACTCTCATGATTTTTATTCAACACAGTACTGGAACTCCCCAAAAAACTACTAGAACTGATAAATGAATTTAGTAAGGTCACAGGATACAAAATCAATATACAGAAATCTATTGCATTCCTATACTCCAACAATGTAGTACCAGAAAAAGAAACTAAGAAAATAATCCCATTTACAACTGCACCAAAAATAATAAAATACCTAGAAATAAATGTAACCAAGGAGACGAAAGATGTGTACTCTGAAAGCTATAAAACACTGATGAAAAAAATCAGAGATGAGGGGCGCCTGGGTGGCTTGGTTGGTTAAGCATCCAACTCTTGATTTCAGCTCAGATCTTGATCTCAGGGTCCTGAGCTCAAGCCCTGAATTGGGCTCCACTCTGGGTGTGGAGCCTACATTAAAAAAAGGAAAGAGAGAAAGAGAGAAAGAAAGATAGATAGATCAGAGACCACACAAACAAATGGAAAGATATTCCATGCTAATAGATTGGAAGGACAAATACTGTTAAAGTGTCCATACTACCCAAAGCAATCTACAGATTTAATGCCATCCCTATCAAAATACCAACAGGAATTTTCATAGAACTAGAACAAATAATCCTAAAGTTTGTATGGAACTGAAAAAGACCCCAAATAGCCAAAGCAATCTTGAACTAGAAGAACAAAACTGGAGGTATTACAATCTGAGATTTCAAGATATACTACAAAGCTATAGTAATCAGAACAGTATGGTACTGGCACAAAAACAGACATATAGATCAATGGAACAGATTAGAGAGCCCAGAAATAAACCCATGATTATATGGTCAATTAATCTTCAACAAAGGAAACAAGAATATGCAATGGGAAAAAGACAGTCTCTTCAACAAATGGTGCTAGGAAAACTGGACAGCAACATGCAGAAGAATGAAACTGGACCACTTTTTTATACCTTGCACAAAAATAAACTCAAAATGGATTAAAGACCTAAATGTGAGACCTGAAACCACAAAAATCCCAGAGGGGAGCACAGGCAGTAATTTCTCTGACATTGGACACAGCAACATTTTTCTTGATATGTCTCTTGAGGCAAGAGAAACCAGAACAAAACAACCTGTGAGACTACATCAAAGTTAAAAGCAGAGCAAAGGAAACAATCAGCAAAACTAAAAGACAAACTACTAAATGGGAGAAGATCTTTGCAAATGACATACCTGATAAAGGGCTGGTATCCAAAATATATAAAGAACATATACAACTCAACACCAAAAAAACCCCACATAATCCAATTAAGAAATGGGCAGAAGACATGGACGGACATTTTTCCAAAGAAGACATCCAGATGGCCAACAGACACATGAAAAGATGCTCACCATCACTCATCATCAGGGAAATGCAAACCAAAACCACAACGAGAGACCACCTGACACCGTCAGAATGGCTAAAATCAAGAATACAAGAAACAACAAGTGTTAGTGAGGATGTGGAGAAAGGGGAAATCTCTGGCATTGTTGGTGGGAAGGCAAACTGGTGCAGCCACTGTGGAAAACAGTATGGAGAGTCCTCAAAAAGTTAAAAATAGAATTACCCCCCAATCCAGCAATTGCACTACTAAGTATTTACTCGAAGAATACAAAAATACTAATTCAAAGGAATACATGCACCTCAATATTCAGAGCAGCATTATCTACAATAGCCAAATTATGGAAACAGCCCATGTCCGTTAGTTGATGAATGGATAAAGATGATGTGATATGTATTTATATACAAAATATTACTCAGCCACAAAAAAGAATGAAATCTTGCCATTTGCAAAAACATGGATGGATCTAGAGGGTATAATACTAAGCAAAATAAGTCAGTCAGGGAAAGACAAATACCATATGATTTCACTCATATGTGGAATTTAGGAAACAAAACAAACGAACAAAGGAAAAAAAGAGAGACAAACCAAAAAGCAGACTCTGAACTACAGAGAACAAACAGATGGTTATCAGAGGGGAGATGGTTGGGGGGATGGGTGAAACAGGTGATGGGGATTAAGAGTACACTTAATCATGATGAGCACTGAGCAACGTATGGAATTGTTGAATCACTATGTTGTACACCTGAAACTAATATAACAGTGAATGGTAGCCATGCTGGAATTAACGTTTAAAAAAGAAAAGAGAAAAAGAAGATATACAAATGGCCAATAAGTACATAAAAAGATGCTCAACATCATTAATCATTAGAGAAATGCAAATCAAAACCAAAATGTGATACTACTTTGCATCCACTGAGATGACTAAAATTTTAAAAAGACACAATAACTGTTGGAAACTTCACATGTCATTGGTGGAAATGTAAAATGGTATAGCCACTTTGGAAAATATTTGGCAGTTCCTCAAAATATTAAACATAAAGTTGTCATATGACCTAGCAATTCTCCTAGGTATAGTCCCAAGAGGATAAAAATATTTCTACACAAATACCTGCAAACAAATATTCATAGCAAAATTATTCATACTCACAAAATGGAAATAACCCAAATTTCCATCAACTGACAAAAGGATAAATAAAATGTGGCACATCCGTATAAAAAGGAAGATTAGGAACATTATGCTAAGTAAAGAAATCAGATACAAAAGGTCACATACTGCGTGATTCCATTTATTTGAAACGTCCAGAATAGGCAAATCTATAGAGATAGAAAATAGATTAGTGTTAGCCAGGTCTGGGGAGTGACTGCTTATGGGTAGCCAATTTCATTTTGGAGTGATGAAAATGTGAAATTAGATTGTGGTGATGGTTGCACAACACTATGAATATACTAAAAACCAAGCAAATGTTCACTTTCAGAAGGTGAATTTTATAGTATATGAATTACATCTCAATAGAGTTGTTATTTTATTCTTCTTTTTTGGAGGGGGAGGGACAGAGCAAGAGGAAGAGAGAGAATCCTAAGCAGGCTCCACGCCCAGCGCAGAGTCCAACATCACAACCCTGAGATCACAACCTGAGCCTAAATCAAGAGTCGGATGCTTAATTAACTGAGCCACCCAGGCACCCCTAGAATCGTTATTTTAAAAAATGGCCTCAAGACACTGCACCAGGGCATCTGGGCGGCCCAGTTGGTTAAGTGGGGGATTCTTGGTTTCCGCTCAGGTCCTGATCTGAGGGTGGTGAGATCTAGCCCCAGGTCGGGCTGGGAACTGAACACAGAGTCTGCTTAAGACTCTCTCTCCCTCTGGCCCTCACCACTACCCCCACTCCCACCCACCCCCTGCTCTCTCTCTATCTCTCTAAAATAAATCAATCTTTAAAAAGAAAGAAAGAAAACAAAAAGACACTCAGAATTGCCCTGGGCCTCCTGCCTCACCCAGACTCAGATGGAATGTTGAATGTGGCGCCCCGCCCCTCGCCCCGTCCCTCGCCCCGCCCCCTCATCTGCCCCTGCCTGCGTGACCACGCCCCCTCGCCTAACGGATCCAACCTCCCAACTCCGGAGTAACGGACCTCATTCCAGCCTCATCGCAGAGAGCACCGCCAGGCTTTCTTCTTTGCCTAGCTTGAAAACACACAACGGACCTGTCGCCCCCGCCTTTGGCCCGGCAACCTTCGCTTCGCACCGCAGTCACCTTCTCCTTGGTTCCTGGGCCGCCAGCCATGGCCACCGCGCCGCTCTCACAAGTGCGCCAGAACTACCACCCCGACTGCGAGGCCGCCATCAACAGCCAGATCAACCTGGAGCTCTACGCCTCCTACGTGTACCTGTCCATGGCCTTCTACTTCGACCGTGACGACGTGGCCTTGAAGAACTTCGCCCAGTTCTTCCTGCGCCAGTCCCGCGAGGAGACCGAGCACGCCGAGAAGCTGATGCAGCTGCAGAACCAGCGCGGGGGCCGCATCCACCTCCGAGACATCAAGAAGCCAGATCGCGACGACTGGGAGAGCGGCCTGAAGGCCATGGAGTGTGCCTTGCACCTGGAGAAGAGCGTGAACCAGAGCCTGCTCGACCTGCACCAGCTGGCCACCGACAAGAACGACGCCCACCTGTGCGACTTCCTGGAGAGCCACTACCTGCACGAGCAAGTCAAGTCCATCAAAGAGTTGGCGGACTATGTCACCAGCCTGCGCAAGATGGGGGCCCCGGAAGCCGGCATGGCGGAGTACCTCTTCGACAAGCTCACCTTGGGCGACAGCGACAATAAGAACTGAGTTGGGACTGCCTTCCCCACAGCCCCAGAGGGCATGGTGACGTTCCCTGATCACCATGCCGAGCATGAATATTGCAGTATTGCCTTTGCAAAAGGTTCCAGGTTTTTTCTTCCAGTTTTGCCGTAAATAGAGTTGTTTGGTTTCAATAAAGTTATTTGGCTCTTAAATAAAGGTCTCTGATTGATACGTGTGCGCAAATGTCTCACCTTTTAAGTTTTTAAACAGGTATCCAGGAATCTCTCCAACCACCCAACGCCATCCACATGCAGCTCAGGATCTTGGGAGAGGGAGGGAGAAGGTATTCCATGGGACCCTGGAAAACAGAAATCAATCTTCCCCTGATAAACGATGTAAGGGTGGGGATGGGGTGGGGTGGCATGGCGTGGGGTGGGGTGAGATGAAGTGGGTGGTCTGGGGCCCTGATGTCTGTGGGTACATGTGTATGATGAAAGTATAAGAAAACATGGTCTAGAATTCATCATAGTAGTTGCCCCTGGGGAAGAAGTGCAGGGAGTGGGATTACACAAGGATCCACCCTGGGCGACGGTGATATGGGAAGTGACCCTTAGGCTGACTTCCCCATGGACATGGGTGTGACAAAGAAAAGTAACAATGGCACTTGGCAAATCCAAGTCCTTTTATTTACATTATTGTATTTTATTTTTATAAGACCCCCAGGAAGTAAGAAGGGCAGGTGTTACAACCATGTCTTAACAAGTGAGAAAAAGGGAGGCCACACAAAGAAAAAGTTCTGGAATGTTGACATGGACACAGATCTTCTGACGCCGTGTTCCATTTTGTTGTTGTTGCCCCACAGGTATATCAATGGGTTAAGCAAGACCGTGTGGGTAGACTGGAAATCCAGCCAGATAACCAGACCCGGAAGAGAGGGAAATCCCCAACACTTAAAGACAGCCCTGATCACTGGAGTCTCTCCCCTAATTACAAGTGTGCCTTCCAGCCTAGGGTGGGGATGGCTTCTAAACCTCAGCCAAATCCTTCTCCCATGAAAGGCGTCTTCAGAGCTAGCAGCAGAATGTAGGAGAGGAAGGATACCTCACAGGAAGGCAGGCAGCATCTGTGCACCCGAATGCCTCTGTTCGGGCTTTCTCCCCCGCACAGACAGCCACGTGGTTACCTGAGTTGGCCCTGAAGATCTGGGAAGACCTCAGGCCTGGAAATCCCCCGCAGTGTACTCTCCACCCACGTGGCTTCGCTCTCAGGGGCTTCTCTTCAGGCCCAAGGGGAGGGTGCAAATCCAGCTCAGGCGAAGAGAGAGCACCAATATCCCAGCCGGGCCCAGGGGCCCAGAACCTCTGTGCTGAACTATGGCCTGTTGCGCTCTCCGCCCTGGGCTCTAAGGCTGACCCTAGTCTGGTTCTGTCTTGGCTGCTGGGCCTCCTCTTTATCCCATCTTTCCCTTTCCTGTGATTCAGAGGAACTCCCCGGGATAATGCAGAGAAGTCTGCTTAGGTCTACATCCTCTTAGTTTACCTGGAAAAGAAGGATTTCCTCACCCGCAAGACTCAAAGAGAATTGTGATTACACGCGAGCGCCTCTTACAAGCCACTGCTAGTAGCGTCACATTTCACAGCTTTTCTTTAAGCATCCCTGGCAGGGGAGTCTAGACACAGTGGCAGCTCAATTGCTGCTCTCCTTCTTGTTCTGCAAGACAAAAGGAATGTTCGAAATCCCCTCCTTTGGGTCCAGTTTTGGGGTCCACCAACAGCCTCTTGAATATGTGGGGCGGTGGTGGAACGAAGTGAGAATTCAGACTAATGGAGTTTGCCCCGTCGCTCCCTCCAGATGTCTTAACTTTGTCCATCGTTCCCACCTTCCTCTGCCTTCCCACCCTCCTCTGCCACCTACCCCTCAAAAGGAGTGAGCGAACTTTTGTGGGTGGGCCACCTTCCCGCATACTCACAGCTATCCCAACCCCTCGATAACCTGCCCCTCAGTACATCTTGAGTGAGTTGTGACTTGGCGGTCCAGCCCTGGAAAATACCGCCCGCCCCCCCCACCCCAGACTCACAGCTGGGTGCTTGTCAGTCAGTGGCCACGCTCCGTTGCTTCGTTGCTTCGAGGAATGATGTCTCAAATAGTCGCTGTTGCTATGGGTACTGGGGTCTCAGGCAATGATAATATCAGGACAGACTGAGGGAAAAATGGTAAAATTGATAACTTCATCGCAGGCTCAAACACGGATTCAAATTAACTGTGTTGAATAATTTACCTCTGGGGACAAAAATCCTCACTGTATCACAAAAGGAAATTTCTTAATAGACGGTTGTCACTGACAACTTGCACTTCATTTTCCAGGAAAAGGAAATGTATTTTTTCCCATCAGAAATGTGTGACAAGAAGTACAAAGCACCCATTAATTTCTTCTGAATCTTCTCTACTCTTGAAATTTGTTCTACATTTCTGATTTTTAAATTCTCCTTCAATTTTTTTCATCTGTCAGCAATTTCGGTTTCTTTTTGCAAGCCCAAGAGACATATTTAATCAAATATTCAGTAGTGAAAATCATTATCATTAATCTTGGAAGTGATACTATGCTTCAGAGTTTAAAATAATGAACACTTTTACTACAAATCGTTTTCCTTCAGTCCTGAGTTCCGATTCAGAGGGATATTGACGGAGAATTTGCTGCAGGAAGACTGAAGTGAAGGGTGAAATAAGGGGAATTAGCAAAGCGTTAGAAGACCTAAAAGGTAAAGAAAAGAAAATTATGCCTTGATTGACTAGTCGAGGAGGACGTAAAAGTGGAGTAAGTTACAGTGAGAAAGCAAAGTAATACTGGCTAACATATGTTTAAGAATCTTATCTGGGGGGCGCCTGGGTGGCTCAGTCGTTAAGCGTCTGCCTTCGGCTCAGGGCGTGATCCCGGAGTCCTGGGATCGAGCCCCACATCAGGCTCCTCCGCTGAGAGCCTGCTTCTTCCTCTCCTACTCCCCCTGCTTGTATTCCCTCTCTCGCTGGCTGTCTCTCTCTCTCTCTCAAATAAATAAATAAAATCTTAAAAAATAAAAAAAGGAATCTTATCTGGGACACCTGGGTGGCTCAGTTGGTGAAGGATCTGCCTTCGGCTCAGGTCATGATCCCAGGGTCCTGAGGTCGAATCCCACATCCAGCTCCTTGCTCAGCAGGGAGCCTGCTTCTCCCTCTGCCTGCAGCTCCCCATGCTTGTGCTCACCCTCGCTCTCTCTCTGTCTCCCTGACAAATAAATAAATAAAATATTTTTTAAAAAAAGAATCTTATCTAAGTTTGGATTGCATTTGGTTGTGAGTAACAAAACTCAGAAAAGCAGTAGCTTTAAAAAGATAGGGTTTCTCTCCCGTATGTAAACAAGTGTGGCGGAGAACAACAGTTCAGGCTGCAGCAGAAGCTCCTTCATCTTATTTCACTGATTCCAAGAGGTGCATTTTTCACATTTTAACATCTCTGAAATTGGGATGAATCTTACAATCGCTGTTGGCCATAGCTGTCACTGCCTGAGCAGTCCCATCAAGACTTAACAGAGTGGGGCGCCTGGGTAGCGCAGCGGTTAAGCGTCTGCCTTCGGCTCAGGGCAGGATCCCGGCATTATGGGATCGAGCCCCACATCAGGCTCCTCTGCTGGAAGCCTGCTTCTTCCTCTCCCACTCCCCCTGCTTGTGTTCCCTATCTGGCTGGCTGTCTCTCTGTCAAATAAATAAATAAAATCTTTAAAAAAAAAAAAGACTTAACAGAGTGGCATCATTGGCTAGGAACTCTTAGAGGCATTCGAAGGGCACGCTTAAGAACTGCTGCGTCATCACTGGGGCACCTGGGTGGCTCAGTCAGTTGAGCGTCCGGCTCTTGGTTTCGACTCAAATCATGATCTCATGGTCATGAGATCAGGCCCCTCGTCGGGCTCCGTGCTTGTTTGGGAGTCTGCTTGTCCCTTTTTTCTCCTCTGCTCCTCCCCCCACTCATGCTCACTCACTCTCTCTTTCTCAAATAAATAAAATCTTTAAAAAAAAAAAAGAAATGCTGCATCTCCAACACTCTTGATGGCACAGAGGATGACAGTAAGAGACATCAATGATTCCAAGTACAAAGTGATTTAGAAGAGTTCGAATTTGCTTTCTTAAAATCATTTTTTTTATTCCAGCTTTATTGAGATATTATTGACATATAACATTGCGTAAGTTTAAGGCATACAATGTGATGACTCGATACATGTATATATTGTAAAATGATCACCACAATAAGGTTAGTAAACATCTCCATCACCTCTTTGTGAGTGCAGGGTGAGATCATCTAAGCAGCTTACAAGTATACGATACAGTCTTGTTAACTGTACATGCTGTACATTAGATCGCCATGACTTATTCATCTTATAACTGGAAGTTTGTGCCCTTTGACCAACATCTCCTCATTTCCCCCACCCCCAATCCCTCGCAACCCCCATTCTACTCTGTTTCTGTAAGTTCAGCTTTTTAGTTCCCCATGTGAGTGAGATCATACAGTATTTGTCTTTTCTGTCTGACTTATCTCGCTTAGCATAATACCCTCAAGGTCCTTCCATGTGGCTGCAAATGGAAGTATTTCCTTCTTTTTTCCATTGTATATATATTTTTTTCTTTATGTATGCATCTGTCAATGGCCACTTGGGTTGTTTCCGTGTCTTGGCTACTGTGAATAGTGCTGCAATGAACAGGCAGATATCTTAGAAGAGTTGAAATTTGAATCTAAAGAAGTCCTGGCAGTACCTTACCGAATTAATTTACCACATAGTTTCCTTTTCGTGCGTATGCGCAACGGTGACCTAATGACAAAAAAATTTATGTCTTAATAAATGTAAAAGAGATTTTTTAGTAAGTATAAATTGGAAAATCTAAGGAAAATCTAATGGATGAGAAAAAAAATGGTGTCCTGATTTGATAACATTTTCTTCTTTCTTTGTGGTACATAAAATAATGGTGTGCCTTAAAATTGATGTTTGATTTGGTAAAATATATTCTTTTGTTGTTCCACAGTACAAGGTTTCCAGTCTTGTTTATCTCACATTCCAATACAGCTACTAGAGCTCCAACCATTACATCAGCATACCAGGAAGAAGACATATATCGATCTGTTGGCTGCAAAGGGATAGTGGCCTTCAGAGAAAGAAGTTGCGAGAAAAAGAAAACGCCCAACTTGTCTAAGATGTTAGAAGTGGAGACCTGCATGTGGCAGGAAGATGGAGAACCCAATCATAATCATGATCATTATGGCCCAGCTCATAAAGGTGTTAAGGTTGGCAGAAAGGCATGCTCTGTCCAGGAGGATTTCACATATTAAAAAAAAAAAGAACAAAGCAAATTTAATAAACAAACAAAAAAATGTTTGCTTTTTTCCCCCCGACTCGTTCTTCAAAGTATGTGGATGTGTATGGAAAACCAAGAATAAAGAAATGAAGGAAAGAATATTCTACTGATTAAAAAGCCATGATCTGGATCATTCTCTGGGAGATGATTAGCTTTAAGCTGAACCTTGTAAGATGAGGAGGAGCTTGCCCAACAGCTGTGAAGGAGAAAATACCATGAGACAGACTTCCAAATTTGGGCCTGCCGGAACTGAGGACAAAGGCCAGAGAGAGAGTCCATCTGGTGTGAAGGGAAGAAGTATAACTCAAAGTGAGGTGATGAAGGATGACGTATGGCGGACAGCTGAAGGGCACGCGTGAAGTTTTCACGTTTAACTAGAAGGTCATTTGAGGAAACCACAGTTTCGGATCTGGGATTCGGAAGTGAGTTGGTAAATCCCTTCTTGGAGAAATCCTGGGAGGATGAGGGTGCCCAGTGACAGACACTTGGGATGAATATTAAAATGTGAAACCTAATGGTCCTGCATTTGCAGAGGCAGGGAGAGTATTCTCTCGGATCAGGCGAGTGGCATCAAAAAGTTCTGTGTAAGGTCTTGCTGTCCTTTCGCCTTCTATACTAGAGTTCGACTATTGTTTCAATTTGCTGCTTCAGAAGAGTGCAGGTCCAGATGTCCGAATGCCAGAAGTGCTAGAAGAACATCAAAGCCTCTGGTGGTGTCGGCACGAGTGTATTAGAGCAACATCAAAGAGACACAGGGTTTGCACCCTTCCTCCCAGAGAAAGAACATCACACACAGCTCCCGCACTTTTTGCCTGTCTTAAAAAGCTGTTCACTGTTTCTGTCAGACACTTGGAAGAAGGCAGTTTATCAGCAGCCCCTGAAGCTTACAAGATGCCAGTGCACCTTATCCAGCCGGTCACTGCCAGGGCACGCGTGCATGTCAAGACAGAATCCAGAAACAACAGTGAGCTTATACAGCACGCATTTACCCATTTGACGATTCAACTCATAAAACATGACCACGGGGCACCTGGGTGGCACAGCGGTTAAAGCGTCTGCCTTCGGCTCAGGGCGTGATCCCGGCGTTCCGGGATCGAGCCCCACATCAGGCTCCTCCGCTATGAGCCTGCTTCTTCCTCTCCCACTCCCCCTGCTTGTGTTCCCTCTCTCGCTGGCTGTCTCTATCTCTGTCAAATAAATAAATAAAATCTTTAAAAAGATAAAATAAAATAAAACATGACCACCATCGGCAGACTTCTACACCTCTATAGACAGATGTGAAGAGAGGTCCCCTGGAAATTCCCAGCCTCCACAACTGACGCCTCACCATCACTGTCTGCCTCACGCTCACAAGGTCTCATCTCAAATGGCCTTTAGCTCTGCTTATGTTCCTCACCACAAGAACCACATCGCCCACCCACTTCCCAGAACACTCCTCAGCCTTCGCACTCTAGTCCTCATGAGGCTGGGCACTTCCCCTTTCTGTCCCCTTCTCTCACCTTCCCCGAACTCTTGAAAGCCTTCCCTTGGCCTGTTTGGAAATTATGGGCCATTGTCAGCATGATCTCCTATTACATTCTCAACCTCTTTTCTGAAAATGGTCTTCACCTTCTCTCTCTGTGGGCAATCGGCAATGCCCTTAAGGACACTACTTCTGGGGAAGACCCCTTGAGTCATGGTCACTTCCCCCCCACCAACACACACAGTACCACCAGGCCTGAAGGTAAGGCAGGGGTCCTCCTTCTTCCTTGTTCACACTTCCAGGCCATTCGCCCTCTTGTCCCTCTGCCCTTAAATGTCCCATTTTAGAACTGAATGCCATACATC
Source organism: Ursus maritimus (assembly GCF_017311325.1). Lineage (NCBI taxonomy): Eukaryota > Metazoa > Chordata > Mammalia > Carnivora > Ursidae > Ursus > Ursus maritimus. Next base: position 98,629,082 of record NW_024423319.1, read on the forward strand.
ATGCCCCCACACTATCACTTCTTGTTACAGTTATCTAGGGACCCCCCACCTGATGTTTCTTGACTATTTTGCTCCTGGCTGATGGCAACCTTCCCCAGTATTAGCCCTGTCCTAATTCCTGGTGATTTCAATATCCACATAGATGATCCTTCCACAACCTGGCCTCTTATTTTCTTGCTTCTTCTCCCACAATCTTGTCCTCCAATCCAGTTAGCCACTCATTGCTATAGTCATATCATAGACCTTGTCATCTGCAGTAACTGTCCTCTTTCTATAATCTCTAATTCATGTGTCAGACTCTTTGACCATCTCCTCTTTTTCTAGGTCATTCTCCCTAGTGTCCTGATGCCAAAAATCCTTTAACCCCTCTGGGAAATCCTATCAATTGGTCCAACAACATTTTTACTGCATCTCAACTCCTTGACCCCCTCTATTTTCTGAGGTTAAAGCCCACGATAAATGATGATACTCATTCCCTTGTACATATTTCCACTTCACCTGACGCCCTGGCTTTGTACTTGCTTGGCAAAAATCCCTGACCTGGTTAAATTTCTTTCTCCCCCAGACCATACCTGCACCCATGCAACTGAATGTGGCTAGAGAAAAATCCAACCATCTTGACTGAATGCACTTAAACTTAATGAGTATGACTCTTAAGTGGTCCCTTGGTACACCAGCCACCAAACTGTATTTCCCTATTCTACTATCTCTCTTACCCTTCCTGCCCATTATCCATAATTCTCCTCTGTATCCGTTAACCTATGCTACATAGCAAGCCATCCCAATAAATAATGTCTTAAAGCAGTAATTATTTTATTTGCTCATGATTTTGTGGGTCAGCAATTGGGTTGGAATCAGTTGAGTAGTTCCTCTGCTGGATTAGCTGGCTGTCGTCATCTCGTGACTTGAATGGGATTGGTTCATCTAAGATGGCAGTTGGTGCTTGCTACTGGATGGGTCGCATGTCTCCAGCAGGCTAGCCTGAGCTTCCTCAAGTGGTGGTGGGAGAGTTCCCAGAAACAGGCATTTTTTAAGCCACAGTTTGCATCATATTTGCCAATGTCTTGTTAGCTATAGAAAATTACATGGCAAGCCCAGAATCGTGTAGGAGAGGAATGGCAAGGGCCTTATGCGCTGGGAGTTGTTACTGGAACAATCTACTACTTCCTCCAGCCGCTAACCACTCACACATCCTCCCAATCCTCACTCTCAGCTGGTAACCTTGCTTCCTGTTTCACTGAACAAATAGAAACTATGAGAACATCCATAGACTCCCACCTACCACCATACCTTCCACCCACCAGCTTGTGGGCACATTTACTCTACCCCCTCTCCTCTTACTAGATGAAACCTCCATGCCTCTATCTAAGGCTAACACCTCCATTTTTGCCCTGGAGCTCATCTCTTCTTGTCCACTCAAGGACTTTGCTTCTGTGTCTCATCTGGAGTTACTCATGCTGACGCAGTGATCTGGTGGCTTGAATGGGCTGCATGGTCTAAGATGGCCTCACTCTCTTTTCTGTATCATCATTTTCTCTCTCTTTACTGGATCATTCCCTACAGAATAAAACCATGATATCTTTTATCTTACTCTAAAATATTCCTCAAATTATCCTCTGGCTACTGATCAGTTTCTCTGTTGTACTTCACAGCTTAGTTCCTCTAAACACTCTCCATACTCACAGTCTTCATCTCCTCTCTTCCTAACTTCTCTTAAACCCACGCTTATCAGGCTTGCATGTCCATAACTCCACCAAAATGGATTTTGTCATAATCTCTGATTTCCTCCGTACAGATCACTTCAAGGGTTAATTCTCAGCTCTCACCTGCCTTGAACACTTTCTTGAGCTGACCTTCAGGATATTTCACTCTCCTGGTTTCCTTTACACTTCTCTGGCCTCTGCTTCTTGGTTGCCTGCTCCTTTAGTGTTCAAATCCTCTTCATCATCTCCCTGACATCTTAGTATTGGAATGTCCCAAGGCTCACTTCCTAAGGCTTTTCTCTTTGCTGTGTCTGTGCCCTCCTTTGGCAAACTCATCAATTTCATGCATTTAAAATGCCTTCTCTGTGCTGATGATTCCAAATTTGTACCCCCAATTCAATCCTCTTCCTTGAACTTCAGACCTATGTATACAAATACCTACTCAAATGCCTAACATACATCTTAAACTTTGTGTGCCACATAGAACGCCTTATATTTTCCCACAAAACTTCTCTACCTACAATCTTCTCCATCACAAATTAATGGCAATTTCTAGGTTTTCAGGACAAAAGCCATGACATCATCTTTAATTCCCTTCTTTCTCCTCTAGCCCACATTCAAGCTATTAGTGCATCTTATTTAAAATATACCCAAATTCAGATCTCTCTCACAACTTCTGCTGTTACCACCCATGTCCAGTCGACTGAACCTCCCACCCAGCTTATTGCAATAGACTCTTAACTGATCGCCCTGCTTCTACCCTTGTACCCTAGAGCCTATTTTCAACATAGCAGCTAGACTGAGCTTTTAAAAACATAAGTCACATCATGTCACCCCTCTGCTACAATGGCCTTCACAGCTCTTACAATCTGCCTATCCTTTCCCTTTATCCTGTTTCTTCTGCACTAATTTTTTTACTGTTCTTCTCCTTGTTCACTTGGCTCCAATGACATTGCTCTATTAATAATTCCTGGAGTATCCCAAGCGTGCTTCCTTGTTAGGGTTTTGTATCTGGTTTCCTCTGCCTGGAACACTGTAGCAGTTACCTTTTGCTGTGTAACAAACTGATCCAAAAAGTAATGGCTTAAAATAACAATGATCGCTTTTCATGGTTCTCTGGATTGACTGGACAGTTATTATCTAGGCCAGCTTGGCTGAGGCTAGATGGTCTAGGAGAGGAGTTGGCAAGCTACCGACTGCTGACCAAATCTGGCCTGCCACCACCTCTTTTTGCAAATCAAGTTTTTCTGGAGTACAACCATACCTGTACGCTTATGTATCGTCTGTGACTGCTTTCATACTATAATAGCAGTGGCTTGATGTTGATGGGGCAATGAGGACGGCTTAGCCACATGTTTCTCACATCCATGAGGGTAGCCCAGGCTCGTTTACACATGATGGTCACACGGGTTTCTGAGATCAGTTGGATCAAAGCTGATATTGTCACATGGCTAATCCTAGAATCTGTGCGGAAGGGCCTACCCAAAGATGAGGCTATAGGAATGGGAACTTTTGTGGCCATTTTTGCAAACAATCTACCATAAACATTATTCCTCCTTCATGACTTGTTGCCTCACCTCCTTCAACTTGATGCCCAACTATCACTTTTCTAGTGAGCCTGCCTTGATGAATTCCTCTTCCCTATTTCCTATGTCCCCTTTTCTATTTAATTTCCCTCTGTAACATCTATCACTTCCTTACCTTACTTATTTTGCTCATTGTCTGTCTTCTCCTTCTAGAATATAAACTTCATAAAGGCAAGGATTTTTGTCTGTTTTATCCATGGTTTTACCTCAGGTGCTTAGAACACTGCCTAGAACAGAGTAGGAAATCAAAAAATATTTTTTTAAGATTTTATTTATTTATTTGACAGAGAGAGAGAGAGTGAGCACTAGCAGGGGGAGGGGCAGGCAGGGGAAAGGGAGAAGCAAGCTCCCTGCAGAGCAGGGAGCCCAATGCGGGGCTCAATCCCAGGACCCTGGGATCATGACCTGAGCTAAAGGCAGATACTTAACCAACTGAGCCACCCAGGCGCCCTTCAAAAAACATTTTTGACTGAATGAGTGAATGATCTGATGCTATTTAGGATTTGAAGCAGGAACAGTCCTTGCTGGCCATGACAGCGTTACTGATGTTTGTGTCTACAGCCCACCAGTTATTCTTCTCAGTGCAATACTGCTCATGTTATGATGCAATAATGTATACTAAGCACTTTGAATTTAAGAAGTTAAGAACAGAATTTAAGAAATTAAGAACAGAATTACTATTGCTTTGCTTTTTATTCCCTAGATAAGTTTTGCCTTAACTCACTCAATAGGTAATAGTCACTAATTATTATATTTAACCCTCCTAAGTGGACAAGGGCACTGCAATTATCTATTTTGGCATGGTAATTTCTTAGAGGAGGGATTATTCCTAAAACAATGCTCCAATCACATTGAACATACCCATACCCAACCATCTTGGGATTTTTTTTCTGCCTGCAGAATTAAGTCCTCCCAAATTAGTATCCATTTTGCCTTTGAGGCAATATACACTCTTTATAGGTTTAGCTACATCTTGAAAGAGTATGACTTAGAAAACGGTGATATGAGGAGTGGGGGTGTCTGGGCAGGAGCCAGAACATGAAGCATTTCCAGAACCAAGCTGTGGAGTGATTTGGCTGGGACCGAGAAGCCACATGATGCAATATAATATTGCAGGAGTATGGCAAATGCATAGGAAATGCCATGTTTTGAATTATCATAAAACATGATCAAGCCCCAGGTCCACCAGATGTCCAAAAAAAGACATGAAAGCAGAATAGTTTGGCAATATGTGAGTTTTTCTTATGCATTTTGGTTCTTGCATTTATCCCTGTTACTGAATTACATATACTTTCTTTTTCATTCTAAATTCTATATAGGTTTAAGAAACTGAAACCACTGTGCCAATAGATTTTTTTTTATTTGAATAGTTTCATCAAGAGCAGAATTCTGGCTCGTTGGATTGTTGATCTGCTATTATTTCTCTACCACACCACTTCCCTGGTGGTTATTTATACCTCATCTATAGCTCCCAGACATTAAAATGAAAGGTCTTGAAACTTATGGGAGAAGTTTAGAGGGAGAGCTCGCTATATCTTGTGAAATAGACAAGGTCACTGCTTAGTCAACCTTTCTTACAAAAGAGTTCAGTGATAACAGCCAAATTAGAGCCCTGGTCAACCACAGCTGATGATGGGCTCTGTTGATGGGTGCCCTTGGCTAGACCTTAAAGTGATGTCCTGAAAAATGATTACACTTCTACTCCATAAGCCAAAGATGTATCCATTAAAGGCTGAGCAGGAAGGAGAAATACAAGTGTAAATGTAGCCTCTTGATCAGTTCACATATTTGACCTATTACTCTCAGTCATGATCTCTAGTGTATCTATCACACTTCTTCATGTGTGTGGGATTATTCCAGTGCAGTTTTAGACACAGAGTTTTTTATCGTTGAGGTCCTTATAATCTTAGAAAGATATGCTTATGTGTGTAAACCAATGAATAATTCTTTAAAAGCCATATAGAGAAACTTCGAACTACATGCTATTCATTCACTGAATAATTCTTTATGAGGACTTCATTGTGGTCAGGTACTGTGGTAGATGCTATGTGTTCTACCCTCAAGATGTTCATACTTGAGTTGGAGAGACCAACATTAAAACTGATATTTGAGTGCTGTGATGGAATTAAGGACACACAGAGAAATGGGATGTTAGCTTGCCTTGAGAGTGGTGGGTGTCCTGGAAGCTTCCTCAGGTGTGATGATACCTGAACGGAATTTTGAAGACTGACTAGGAGATGCTGAAGAGAAGAAACAGGGGAATACACCGCAGACAGAGAGAGTGGAGTGGGCCACATTAGGCTTCCCATGTTTAGGGTCAAGGTGGAGGAGGATAAGGCAGAGAGTAAGGAAAGAGAAAAGACGCTGGAAAAGAAGGAGAGATCAGAGAAAACCTGGCAGTTCAATCAATGAAGAAGAGAAGAGAGAGTGATGTTGAGAAATATGGAAGACAGGAAACTATAGTTCTTGGTGACCAGATGGGCAATAAAGGAAAGAAAGGGATTTTGAAGGACAATGTTTTAAGTTTTAGCTTTGTGTGTCTGGGTATAGGGTGACATCATTGTTAGAAAGAGGGAACCCAAGAGGAAGTATGCAGATGTTGGCAGAAAGTAGAGACACTTCTCAAGTTCAAGATGCCATGAGACATCTAGGTGGAGCTGGAAATGGAATGAAATGTAGCAATTATATATTTAGACTACATGGAACTAAAGGTGAGGGGTGGAGATAGTCCAAGATGGCAGAAGAGTAGGAGACCTTACTTCCGTCTGGTCCCAGGAATTCAGGTATGGCTATCAAATCTTTCTGAACACCTGTGAATTCAACCAGAGATCTAAGAAAAGAAGAGCTGCAACTCTATGAATAGAAAAGCGACCACTTTCTGCAAGGTAGGAGGTGCAGAGAAGTGAATCCCAGACGATATATGGGAAGATAAAATGCAAGGGGAGGGAGCCTCTGTAAGCCGGCTACCAGAAAGCAATATAGCAGTGGAGCACAAAATCAGAAGTTTTAGAAGTCTGCTCAAGAACTGGGTGTTATACGCAAATATTGAATCATGGAACACTACATCGAAAACTAATGAACTACTGTAAAAAAAGAAGTCTGTTCAAGTGAGGGACATCACTGCCTGAAAGGTGCTCAGGTGTTGAAGCGGGGTGGAATCCTAGGTGGGACAGTGTGGTCTCAGGATCCCTGGGGTCACAGGAAGACTGGGGTGCCTGATTGTGGCAGAGTTCCCGGGCATCTGAGCAGGGAAGCCAGCTGCAATCAACGAGCCCAGGAGTGGGCTTTCAGCTCCGGGCTGCCATATACTGCGAACTGCTGCACAATTGGGCGACTGCTCTCAGAGCAGGGGCCCAACAAACAGCAGAACCGGGTAGAACGCCCTTCCTCCCCCGGGAGGAGTGGCGCAGTAGCACACCGCAGCAGTCTGCAGGGTTTGGAGACTTGAAATGGGGTCTCGTGCCTGATGTAGAAATGCTCAGTCACAGGCCAGGTGAGCATGGAGTGAGGACAGAGACCAGAGAGACAAGAGTGATTGAGTGCTTTTCTCTTAGGGGCACACTGGGGAGTAGGGCCCCAAGCTCTCAGCTCCAGGGCTGGAGATTGAGAGGCCACTATTTTCACCCTCATCCTCTAAAGCTGCACAGAAAGCCTTCAGGGAACAAAAGCCACATAGAACATTCTAGAGCAATCCAGAGCAAATTACTTAGCCTGGCCCCCTAGCAAAGGTGGTGCAATTCTGCCCTGGGCAAGAAACCTGAGAATCAGCACAACCGGCCCCTCCCCCAGAAGATTAGCAAGAACATCCAGTTACGACCAGTTTATGGATCATTGAGAACTGCACAACTTCAGCACTAGGGGAAAACAGTATATAGGATTCATGGTTTTTCCCCCACGATTCTTTAGTCTTTCAATTTTAATTTTTTTCTCTTTCCTTTTTCAACCAATTTCTTATTTTATCAACTCTTTTTAAAATCTTTTTTTAATTTTCATTTTTACAACTACATTCTATCCTTTCATTGTATTTAATTTTATTTTTATACACATATAAGTCTTCTTTCTTTACAATTTTGGAATCTAGTTTTCTAACAAACAGACCAAAATACACACAGGATCTAGTGTATTGCTCTGTTCTGTTCACCTGTTTGATTATATTCTTATTTATTTATTTATTTATTTTCGGTTTTGGATCTCTTCTGATTTGTTTGGTATATATTTCTCTGGGGTCATTGTTGCCATTTTAGTATTTTGTTCTCTTGTTCATGTATTCTTCTCTGGACAGAATGACAAGACGGAAAAACCTCAGAAAGGAGAACAAGAGGCAGTACTGACTGCCAAGAAACTAATCAGTATGAATATAAGATGTCAGAACTCAAGTTCAGAACAACAATTATACACTAGCTGTGCTTGAAAAAAGCATAGAAGACACTAGAAAATCCATTTCTAGAGAAATAAAATAACTAAAATCTAATCAAGTCAAAATCAAAAAGGCTGTTAATGAGATGCAATCAAAAATGGAGGCTCTAACTGCTTGGATAAATGAGGCAGAAGAGGGAATAGTGATACAGAAGACCAAATGATGGCAAAAAAAGAAGCTGAGGAAAAAGGAGATAAACAACTACTGGATCATGGGAGGAGAATCTGAGAGATAAGTGATACCATAAAGCAAAACAATATTACAATAATTGGGATCCCAGAAGAAGAGGAAGGGGGGCGGAAGGTATATTGGAGCATATTATAGCAAAGAACTTCCCTATTCTAGGGAAGGAAACAGGCATTCAAGTCCAGGAGGCAAAGAGAAGCCCCCTCAAAATCAATAAAAATAGGTCAACACCCCGACACATAATAGTGAAACTCTCAAGGGCACCTGGGTGGCTCAGTCAGTTAAGCGTGTGACTTCTGCTCAGGTTGTGATCCCAGGGTCTTGGGATCGAGCCCTGCATCAGGCTCCCTGCTCAGCGGGGAGTCTCCTCCCTCTCCTGCTCCCCCTCCTTGTACTCTCTCTCTCTCAAGTGAATGGATAAAATCTTTAAAAAAAAATAGCGAAACTTTCAAATCTCAGAGACAAAGAGGAAATCCTCTTTGGGAGGATTTGGGAGAGAAGAAGGCTCCCCACTGAGCAGGGAGCCCATACAAGGCTTAATCCCAGGACCCTGGGGTCATCACCCAAGCCGAAGGCAAACGCTTAACCAACTGAGCCGCCCAGGCACCCTGAGACTCTTAATCATAAGAAACAAACTGAGAATTGCTGGCGGGGAGGGGTAACTGGGAGATGGACATTAAGGAGGGCACGAGATGTAATGAGCACTGGGTATTATATAAGACTGATGAATCACTGACCTCTACCTCTGAAACTAATAATACATTATATGTTAATTAATTGAATTTAAATAAGAATTTTTTAAAAATTAATAAGAAATAAGTATAAAAACCAAAAGAAAAATGGACAAAATACTAGAATAAGCACTTCACAAAAGAAAATATACAAATTGTCAATATGTATGTGAAACAGTGCTTAATTGTATTAGTCATTAGAAAAATGCAAATTAGGGGTGCCTGGGTGGCACAGCGGTTAAGCGTCTGCCTTCGGCTCGGGGCGTGATCCCGGCGTTGTGGGATCGAGCCCCACATCAGGCTCCTCCATTATGAGCCTGCTTCTTCCTCTCCCACTCCCCCTGCTTGTGTTCCCTCTCTCGCTGGCTGTCTCTATCTCTGTCGAATACATAAATAAAATCTTTAAAAAAAAAAGAAAAATGCAAATTAAAACCATAATGTGATACAACTATGCATCTACCAGAATGGCTAAAATGAAAACAAAGAACAAAAAATCCAGAAATACAAATTACTGATAAGGAAATAAAGCAACCAGAATGTTTGTACGTTGTTGGTTAGACTGTCAGTAGGAATAACTACTGGAATATTTTGGGAAAAAAAATATTTGGCATATCAATATGCATATCCTATGACCCAGCAATTCCACTCCTACTTATATTCCCCCAAAGAAATGCAAACATGTATTCACAAAATGACATGTGCAAAATTGTTCCTAGTGAAAATATTTATATTAGCTCTGAACTAGAAATTTCCCCAATTGTTCAATAGTAGAATCAATAATAAGTTGAAGTATATTAATGTAATGGAATACTATGCAGCAATGAGAATAGAGTATATCTTCTATACGTAACAACATACATGAATTTCAGAAACAGCGTTCGAGGAAAGAAAACAGTCACAAAAGAGTGAATACTCTTTTCCGACTTGAATAAAGTTTGAGTTAGTTAAAGCTAATGCATGGTGATAGAAGTAATGATAGCGGTTATCCTAGAGGATGCCGGTAGAGACTGGACGTGGGCACACGGGTGACTCAGTTTCTGCTCTGTTTCTTGATCTGGATGCTGATAAATGGGTGAGTTCACTTTGTAAAAAATCATCAACCTGGACACTTATGATCTGTGCCTTTTTCTGTGTGTATGTTATACTTGAATAAACATGATTTTTTAAAAAGCAAACTAAATAAATAAACAAAGGTGAGGGGTAAACTTTCCCACACCTAATTCTCTTCTGTCTTTGTAGATCCTGGCTCCTTTCTTGCAGGAAACGTCTCTAACCGAATGATAGGAAGATAAAGAGAGAAGGCCTCGTGGATGGCATGGAAGGTGAGTGGGAACTGGAGGAAAGGCAGGGATTTGAACAAGCAGAAGGGAGAAGGAAAGTCAGTTCAGGGAGGGAACCCAGAACCAACAGGGGGAGAAGCACAGGTATCAAGCAAGGCAAGGGCAGGGGGTTGGAGATGTGGAGAAGAGGAAAATAAGCATTACCGAGTGGAGGGCACTGGATTTCCTAATGAATTTGTTCTCTGGATGGGTGCTGGGAAGTTTAGACTTGAAGCAATCAGCAAGAAAAAGCCGTGGTAGGTGTTTGAACAGAGGAGGAACATTATATGTGTGTGTATACACACACACACACACACACGCACGCACGCACACACGCTATATATATAGCATCCAGGAGAAAAAGTAGGCACAAGAGGAGGCAACAGATGTCGACAGTTGACAGGGATCTTCCAGCACCTCCGGGTTCTATGTAGGGGGAGGAAGAGCTCCCAGGGCTTCTGCTGGCACAACTCTCTCCTGTCAGGAATATGGCAGCCTTCGGGTGACTAGGATTGAAGAAGGTCATGCTATATACTCCTTCCAAGGGGATCTGACTATAGCTTTCTTGAAGAAGCAGGAAGAGATCCATGAGTATTTTTTTCCTTTAGAGAAATACAGAAGCAAACAAAAAAGAAAGCTTGCGGTAAGGACTATTTTTACCCCATTACACATGCATTACTAAGTGTCACAAATCCCATGAGCTGGAAGGTGTGATTTTCTGAGTCGGCTGCTGTGTTGAGATGAGAGGAACTGCTCAGTGTTGATAGCACTGCTGGATGTTGCTACTGTAATTACAGTTTCCCGGGCTGGTCTCCAAAATTAAGGTTCATGTATTCTCTATTTTCCTTTCCACTCTGGAGAGATAATAATAATAAAAATGTACAAACTTGCTTGGTTTGACTTTACACCCGGTTTTCGTGACATTTTTATTGTGTTTTCTACCAAACAGATTGATTTTTTTTCAACTTGTCTTTGAAAATGTCATTTACACAGAGAGATTGAATGGACTTAATTTGTTTAGCCTCCCAAAGTGATGCTTCTAAGTGGGCCACAATAATTCAGTAAATACATCGTGTGAAGGGGGATGGTATGAACAACTGAAAGAATTATTCATCGTGTGTGGGGAACAAAGATGGATAAAAGGAAGTTAGCTAGCAAATAGGACTGCAATGATAGAATAAAGATGGCTGTAGAGTGCTCAAATTCATTGCTCTATTAAAACACAATGTTAACTTAGAGAATTGCTGTGTGTCTTTATTGTCGCTGCTGCGGTTGCTATTGAAGTATATGCAGGGGCCGCACAAAACAACTCATGTAAATTTCTCCTCCATGCTTCCTTGAGCATCATCGACAGTTGGACTTAACTGAATTTCTGCTTCAGAGAATTACAAAACACCATGATAGGATTTTAAATGTTTCCCATTTCCTGTTCTTTACCAGTGTTTCTATTCTAACATAGCCTCCGCATTTGGGTCTTCAACTTCCTAATTCATTATAATTATGTGTGTTGCAACTGCTGATAACCATAAACTCAGCAAGTTTTGGAATACTTTGTAGAGGATATGTAAATGATCAGAGAAGTAACTGTTTTAAGTGGCATTCTTAGGCATGTAAAATTCATGAATGATCTGAGAAGCTTTAAGCATGTACCACGTATTTGGCCTCTACAAAGGTCTCTCGTGTATAACGCCTCATGGAAATCTGTCATTTACATTTGAATCAGGCCTTTAGCATAGCATGGTCAAGGTGATTAAGTTAAAAATGCCAGCAACTGACCACGCGGTCTTCAACATGGGAACTCCATTCTCCCCCTCACGTCATCTTGAAGTACCCATGTTCTATGGAATGGACCTTGAAAACTTGGGAGAGAGAAATCTGAGGATAAGGACTTCAGATCTTCTCCTTTCACAAAAATCAACCAATAACCCTAAGTAATATTTTCCAATTATGCACTGCACGGGGAGGTGAGGCTAGATGGAGTTCAGAGTCAGACTTCCCAGGTTCAGATCCACTTGCTAGCTGGCCCTGGACAAATTAATAAACCTCTCTGTGCCTCAGTATCCTTATCTATAAAATGGGAGTAATAACTGTCTTACCTCATAGGGCTGTTGTATATGTAAAATACTTCACATGCAGAGAGCAAAGTAAAAGCTCAAAAACGTTAAAGAAGAATGATAAATAAGAACTTGACACTGAGCATTCTATCCTTTGCATAAACATGACACATGGAATATTGTAACCTCAAGTAGTTCCATTTACATTGAAGGGACACCTCTGGTTTCTACATAATAAGAAATTCATTATCCATAGTTTAACTTAAAGTCTTACTGAAAATAAATTAATCTATGCAAGTTCTTGACATACACATAAAAACTAGCTTATTGGCTCTTGCTGGAGAATTTTATGGACTGCAGTGCAGCTTTCTCAAACCAGCAACAGCACCCATGCCGCCCGGGCAAAAGAGCCGCCGCAGTGATATCATACTGTCCAGACCTCTATGGTTAGAGTAGGTCCAGAGCACTGCACCCAGCTCTGGAGGCTCAGTTTTGTGGAAGCCATTGATAAATGGAGCAATCGGAGAATGTCAAAGGCCATGAAGATCCATGTTATATGAGAAACCATTCAAGGGACAGGAAATGTAGCCTGTAGAAAAGAATAACCTAGACACTGTTCAGAAATATCCAAGAGCTGTCTTGGGTAAGAAGAATTGGACTTGTTCAGGAAATCACTAGAAGTAGCAGGCAAACATTATGGGTCATTTTACACAAAACAAGACATCCGGCCATGGAACAGGTTGCTTCTCGAAAGAGCAAGTACCCACTACTAAAATGTACTTATGCAAAATTTGTACAGCCCACTTAAATAAGTGATGAAGATAAGATTCCATCTCTGTATGGGAAACTGGAATGACAGCTTCTGGATCCGAGAACCTAAGACCTCTTTTAATTCTAGTTGAATTCTAGTTTCATGTCAATCTTGCTGGTAAGTTTCCATATGCCTACCCGTCCCCCACAGCCTTCTTGGGCTACGCGCTACCGCCCAAAGATGGAGACGCAGTGGGCATCTCTATGCCACCATTACCAAGATGAATTTACCAAAAAGTTAATTAGAACCTCTTGGAGAATTTGATAAGGTTTGCAACTTCTAACGCTTAAGTTCACATTTTCCATCATTTTATTTTGGCCCTGTGCTAACTGGAAAAGAGGTGCCATTTTACGGAAATGAACAGTTCCGTGAGGACTAAAAATCCCCTGAGTAGGAGACATTTGCAGTCTGTTTACATCACTTTATCTCATTTGATCCCTTAGCAGGGCCAGTAATATGATTATCTCCATTCCACAGATGAGCTTCTGAGGACTAAGTTGCAGAGCGGAGACATGAGCACAGACCTTCTGACTCCAATTCTAGTGCTCCTTCTATTTGCCCCCCCTCGCTTGCTGCTTCAAACTCTTTAGTCCACGTACATCGGAAGACCAAAAGCAGAGATAGGGGAAAAAAGCCTCTCCAATTAAACTCAGTAATGAAGGAAAAAAGACACCAAGTAAATGCTCTGCCAGAAGGAAACCTCATAAGAAAATATGGAGCTGGAAATTCAATTAGAGAAAATTGTGGAGAGATTTTGAGAAGAAAACACATAGGGATTAATTAAGGAAATAAAATTAGTTAACTAAAAGGGTCAAGGTTTAGAATCAATGTATTCTTGGAGTTGGAATAAAGACCTGTCAGGGATCTGGGAAACTAAGAGGGAGTGGAGATTTAGGAAAGGATGCAGATAAAGTGAATGAATGTGGTAAACGAAGAGCGAAAATCTTCAAGAACAATATAGAAATAAGCCAGAGCAGCGAATAGGACAGTAGAACCAGCAAGACAGGCATGAAGAGAGGTAAATAAAAAAACACCCCTAAATGGAAAATCACTATTAAACACAAATAAAATAGACACAAAAAAGCGGGCATGGAAACCGGAACCTGAATTAAGAACAATACATTCGTGTTTGCACATTGTTTTCCACAGGGGTGAAATTCTGTTTTCCTTTCTTTGGGCTGCTTTTCTTCCCACTATACCTCCCTTTGAGCTCTCCAAAAGGGAAATGCAGAAGGTGTGAAGGGGATGAAAAGTCAAGCTGCATATTTTTAATGTGTTTCCAAACGCCGCTGAGAAAGCTACCGCAGCCTACTTGGCATGTAACATACATTTTTAAAACTACTAAACCGTGATAGTCATGATGATGGCACTAGCTGGCATCAGTGAGGGGAGAACCAGGAGTCAGACTGGAAAAATATTAAATATTAGCAGCTCGTTACTCACATTTGGGGTCTCCAACAGCATCATGAGTCCGTATTTAAAACTGTCTCGTGTTATTCGACATTGATACTTTGAAAAAGAACTTTTAGATCATTGATTTAAAAAAAAGTACCCTAAAACTAAAATACAGTATTATCATATATATTAGAACGAGCAGAACAGTGCGTTCGAACCCGCCTCAGTGTATCATCCAAACACACACAGGCTGCCACAAAGATATTTTGAAGCTCTGAATCAGGCAACTTTTTAAATCTTTTTTTTTTTTAAGATTTTATTTATTTATTTGACAGAGATAGAGACAGCCAGCGAGAGAGGGAACACAAGCAGGGGGAGTGGGAGAGGAAGAAGCAGGCTCATAGCGGAGGAGCCTGATGTGGGGCTCGATCCCAGGACTCCGGGATCACGCCCTGAGCTGAAGGCAGACGCTTAACCGCTGTGCCACCCAGGCGCCCCTGAATCAGGCAACTTGATCTGACCTTGGCTACCCCATCAAATACATGCTCTAGAAGCAGCTTCTCCCCAGGGAGCAATGTCCTCAAGGAACGTCCAGAACAAAGGTACTTCTCTCCATCATTGACATCAGGAATTTTCTCCACTGAGAAAGGGTGAGTGTAGATATAAAATGGACAGAGGAGGGAGAAGGGAGTGAAAAGGAATATGAAAGAAGCTATTACATGACTCAAAAATGTTACCACCAAGGGGTGCCTTGGTGGCTCAGTTGGTTGAGCGTCCGACTTGATCTCAGCTCAGGTCGTGAGTTCAAGCCCCACATTGGGCTCCACACTGGGCATGGAGTCTACTTTTAAAAAAATGTTACCACCTACGTAACCTTGAGCAACTTCTTATCTGTTGAATGGGGATAAGAATAGTATTTATCTTAGAGTTGTGGTAAGAATTGAATAGCATAACATACGCAAAGCATTTACCCAATGCCTAGCATTACGTACACTAAGTGCTCAAAAAATGTAGGTAATATGATTATTACCATTCTTCCACTTCTCCTTTTGTCTTCCTGCATTCTTTGCTTTATTCAAGCAATGTTTGTTGAATACCTAGTATATGCCAGGCACTATACTGGGTACTGGGGATGTGAATCTGTATAAGTCAGATAGCTCTCTGCCCTTGTAGACTTTACTGTATCGTAGAAAGACATAAGGTGAAATTTAACTATTAAATTAATTGTTCAATTACCTCTGTCATAAGTGTTATGAAAGAAAAGTCCAGGATGCCAGGAGAGAGTATAATGAGGGACTTGATGTAATCCAGGGCTTCCTTTAGAAAGTAAGTTTTGAGCTAAGTTCTAAAGGATGAATAAAAATTAACCTTTCCAGGGCACCTGGGTGGCTCATTCAGTTAAGCCTCTGACTCTTGATCTCTCCTTAGGTCTTAATCTCAGGGTCGTGAGCTCAAGCCCCATGTTGGGCTTCACAATGAGAATCGAGCCTACTTTTAAAAAAAAATTTAACCTGTCAAGGGCAGGGGCAAAGTTTGAGGTAGAGAGAAAGATGGAAGAGCACCATAAATAAAGGGAACAGCATATATAAAGGCTCAGAAGCAGGAGTTATAGAAAGCAGATAATTGATAGTTTTTGTTGCTTTCTCTACCCATGACCTTATTTTACTTAACCAAACTAACCTAGCTGGCAACACAGATGACAAAAGATAGTAGTTCTCAGTCATTTACTTCTTGCCAGAAAGAATAGCCAGAACAAATCAGAAGGAAGCTTTGGCTCGCCCATCCTATATCCCAAAGTCTATTTTGTCAGAGGGAAAGAAGTGATAAAAGTCCATTCCAGAACCCAAAGTTTGAATCTACTCTGTGGGTTAAAATATACAGTGGGGTTTATAATTCAATTTTACATGTAGTTCTGTATCACGTCTAAAAGTTCATAGATGAGAAGCATATAAATGAAAGTGTTACACTGACTATTGAAATGTCTTTCATGCCAAAGAGCCCCGAAATAATAAATGGGGCTGTGTGCCAAGCCCGCCTTGTGCCGTTAGAGTTAATGTTGCTAGCATGTTTATATTATAGACTTCATCTTTAAGGCTCTAAGATTGGGTCATAAAATCTCTTCCCAGCCGAAATGTGGCATATAAATAAGGTCTCTGCTTAAGGGTTGAATTGCTCTGCTGCTATTTTAAAGCTGTCCTTTCACTGGATTCAGCTCTGGGTGACTTTTTAACACTGCTTAACACTACCGCCCACTATTAACTCTTCATGCTTAGGGAAAGGTGCTACAAAAGTCACCTTATCATTGCTACCTAGAACTTTAAAGTGGGCAGAAAATTAGACATTTCTGTAGTGTGCCCAGAAAAAGAGACATTTGTATAATGGGGAAAAGGTCATATTGTGATCAGAGGATAATTTCAACACTAAATTCCTTTTTAAAAATGCATTCCCACTCAATGTTCCGTAGGGTGTTAAAGCTCTGGTAACACAACATGTATCCAGCTCTAGAAAGGAAAAACACAACCTAGGAACTGTCGGAAAAAATTCAGTATCGATCATAAATCTCTTCAAAAATCTAGTTTTTCTCCAATGAATTAATTCATGCAAGCCAGTATTACTGAGGTTTTTTTCTCTCATTTGACTGATTGAATTGGCTGTTGACCATGACTGGGGCTACAATTTTATTGTTGCTAATTTTTTTAGCTTTTAATTTTGAAATAATTATAGATTCACAAGACACTGCAAAAATTGTACAATACAATGTACCCATCGCCCAGCCTCCCCCAGTGGTGACACCTTACATAGCTATCATGCAGCATCAAAGCCAGGCAGTGAATTGGCACGAGTTTCTAGAGCATAGATCTTACTCTGATTTCACCAGTGTTTGCATGCACTCATTTTTGTATGTCTAATTCCATGGCATTTTGTCACATGTGTGAATTTGTGACATCACCACCACAAAGGATGGTGCTCCATTATTTATAGTCATACCTCCTTCCTCCCTTCCCCTTCCCTCACCCTTGGAAACCACTTCTCTGTTCTCCATCTCTATGATTTTGTCATTACAAATGGTACATAACATCAAGAATGTTACGTAAATGGAGCCATTTATGTAACATTTTGACTTTGTGAGACTAGCTTTCTTCACTCAGTGCTAGGATCTGAATGTTGTGCCCCACCTCCACTGTATTCTTATGTTGAAATCCTAGCCCCCAAAGATGATGGTGCTAGGAAGCGTTTGAAAAGTACTTAGATCATGTGGGTGGAGCCCTTGTGAATGGAATTAGTACTTTTATAAAAGAGACCCCACTGAGGTCCCTTGCCCCTTCCTTCACAAGAAGACACAGCAAGAAGGCGCAGGCAATCAACCAGGAAAGGGACCTTCACCAGAATGAGACCATGCTGGCCCCTTGATCTTGGGCTTCCCAGTCTCCCAAACTGTGGTAAGTAAGCTTCTGTTGTTTATAAGCTACTTAGTCTGTGGTATTTTGTTACAGGAGCCCAGATGGATTAAGACACTAAACACAACGCCCTTAAAATCCATCCAAGTTGTTGTATCAATGGTTTACTCATTTTTATTGCTTACTGGTATTCCATTGGATTGAATGTACCATAATATGTTCAACCATTCACTTGATGAAGGACATTTGGGTTGTTTCCAGTTTGGGGCTACTACAAATAAAATTTCCAAGAATATTCATGTATATGTTTTTGTGTAGACCTAAGTTTTCATTTCTCTAAGATAAATGCCCAGTTGTATGATACATATATATTTAATTTTTTTAAGAAACTGCCATACTCCTTTCCAGATGATTGTACGATTTTACATTTCCACCAGCAATTATGAAAGATTCCATATTTCTGCATTCTTGCCAGAATTTGGTATGATGAGTCACTTTCATTTTAGCCGTTCTAATGTAGTGGTATCTTCTCATGATTTCATTTTGCATTTCCCTAATGGCTAACAATGTTGAATAACTTTTCATATACTTATTTGCCGTCCATTTGCTTTCTGTGGTGAAACTTCTGTTCAAGTCTTCTGTCCGTTTTCTGATTGGACTTTTGTTGGTTTGTTTTTTGTTTTTTTTTAAGAGAGAGAAAGTACGTGTGTTTGCAAGCAGGGGGAGGTGGGGCGGACGGCAAGGGAAAGAGAGAATCTTAAACTCCACGCCGTTTGTGAAACCCAATGCAGGGCTTGATCCCATGACCCTGAGATCATGACCTGAGCCAAAATTGAGAGTCTGATGCTCAACCGACTGAGCCCCCCAGGTGCCCCTGGACTGTTTGTTTTCTTATTGTTGAATTTAGAGAGTTCTTTATATATTCTGGATATGAGTCTTTTGTTGCACACGTGATTTCCACACATTCTCTCCCAGTTGGTGGCTTGTCTTTTCCTTCTCATAGCAGGAGCTTTTGCAAAGCAGAAGTTTTTCATTTGATGAAGTCCAATGTGCCCATTTCTTTAATTTTGTAGGTCCTGCTTTTGGTGTCATATAGAGACTAAGTTTTCTTTAGTCGATTAAAATGCTGCCATTAGTGATAATAAATACCACATATTACGTATTTACCAGGAGCTGGGAACTGTGTGAGCTCTTTATAAGCATCAGCTAATTTCATCTCTCCCTTAGCCCTATGAAGTTCATGCAGTTAGCTGCATTTTGACAAATGAGGTGACTGAATCTTAGTTGGGTCACTCACTTGCGAAAACTCACACGGTAAGGAGTCAAGACTGGCTTCAAACTCAGGTATATCTGACTCCAAAGTATACTGTCTAATGGAATTAGGACAAAAGACTGGGGGCTGCTCATTGAGATAGGGTCTCCTCAGGACTTGGTGTGGGATACAGGAGGTGGGAAAGACTGGACTTAACCCACCCAGCACAAAGGTGCAAAGAAGGAGCGGCTCCTGGCAAGCACCAGTAACAAAGGGCAAGTCAGCACTGACCTGGGGTAGAAACCACCAATGATATCCCAAGTTTGATCTGGCATTTTCGCACATGAGAATGAACACATTTGTCCTCTCCACCTATGTAGGTTTTGCCTCCCAGGAGATATAAGAAAATGGTCTTGCCCAGCATGAATGAGGAGAATGGAATGCTTTCCCCTCCATCTTGAACTTGGTCTGAGCTGATGACAGTGAAGGAGTTCCCTGTGGTATATAAGAGGCTTCTCTGGAAGTTGTTCGCATATTTTGGTTAAAAAGTTGAGTGAGGAGTTAATATCGGGGAGCAGGGGGGTGGGGGTCAGCCAGGTTAACCCCTATACGGCACTGCTGTTGAACCAAGTAATCTCAAAGTGACTTGGCTCTAAGCCAATGAACTGTGGCATTTGTATTAATTGTATTGAGGTGGGGAGAAAGCTCTTACAGTATCGACTCAGAGATGTGAAATTCGCTGCGCTACGCTCACCTTCAATGATTTGAGTAGGCAGCTGGCTGACGAGGTAAGATGATCTTGAGAGAGCAGTGGTTCTCAAAGTGACAGTCCCGGGACTGGCAGCATTAGCCTCACACGGGAGCTCATTAGAAATGCAAGTTCTCAGACCCCACCCCAAACCTACTGACTCCAAAATTCTGGGGATGGCCCCAGCAATATGTGTGTTTACAAGTCCTTCAGGTGATTCTGATATAGGGTAAAGTTTGAGAACCCCCGTAACAGAAGGAGATTTATAATGTGTATCAGAACTAGTTTAAACCGCATATAAAATGTAAAACTCTGGGCGCCTGGGTGGCTCAGTCGGCTAAGTGTCCGACTCTTGGTTTTGGCTCAGGTCATGATCTCAGGGTCGAGAAACTGAGCCCCGCATCGGGCTCCGTACTAAGCATGGGCGCTGCTTTAGATTCTCTCTCTCACTCCTTCTCCCTCTGCCCCTCCCTGCTCACACTCCCTCTCTAAAAAACAAACAAAACAAAACCAAAAAAACCCCATAAAACTCAAAATATTAGCAGCAAAAGAGACCAGATCTATTCTTTTATGTACAAGTCTGAAGGCAGTCCATCCATGGCTGGTGTGGCAGTACCACAAGTTATCAGAAGCCTAAGCTCGGTCTTTCTGCTTTGCCATCCTCAGCACTGCTTTTTAACCTCAAGACCGCTTCACAGTCCAAGATGACCAGTCAAACTCCAGCTCTCACATCTCACATTCAAAGGAGCAGGAGGGAACGAGAGAAAAAAGACAAAAGGAGATCCCTCCCCAATGAGTCTGTGACCTTCAAGCAGAAATCCCATGTGACATTTCTGTTTACATTTCATCGTCCAGAACTTAGTTACAGGGCCACAACTATCCACAAAGGAGGCTGGGAAATGTGGTCCTGAATTGGATTCAGGGCAATCTTTCAACACCTTAAATGTAAGGACGGTTTTGTAGTAAGGGAGAAGTGTACCACGTGACATCCAGAAGCTTCTGTCACAAACCCCTAAGATGCAACTGGGAGAATCCTAGAACTTGGAAAACATCTTGGAATCAGCTAGATCTTTACATTTCTGCACGAATCTCTTCAAGGCAGTAAGTGTTTTGGCCTTTTGATACGAAGTCTCTGGTCATAGATAATAAACACTAGGATCTTCAAATATGTCAAATGAGAGAGGTTGTTGGTAATGTCTTACCACACCACTTGCCTTTCACAAGATGCCAGCCCAGGGTTCTAATAAAGTTTCAGGACAAATGTCCTTCATTTGACCATCATAGAAGCAAGTGGCTGGCTTCCCCCAAAGAGAAGTTCTTCAAGTGGGCTTTTCTGAACTATTTCACCAAAGAAAATCCCAGCCCTCACTCCTAAAAACGTACAATGACTTGGTTTTATTGGTTCCCAGCCCCAAGTTCTGCACAGAACATGGCCCCTAAGCTTTGCTTTCCCCAGAATGGGGGTGGAAAGTGGAGGTCCAGCCAAAACAGGTGAGGTACATCAAAAAATCAGTGACCAGCAACATCTCATAAGTTCTCAAACTTCCGGTATTTCTTCAAACTTGTTAAAAATGCAAATTCCTAAGCCAAAAGATTCTAATGCTACAGAACAGAAATAGGATCCATGAATCTGCGAGTTTATTTCAAGTACCCCAGCTGATTCAGATGGACCTTTGACAAACTCTAAATATCGAACAAGTCCCCAAACGCACATGATACTACAGCAGGCAACATACGGAACGAATTCATTCAAAAGCTGACGCTTGCATCTTCCCCAACATACAGCAAAGTTAAAACAGCTGCTTGATTTGATGAAAAAGATCAAATCAACTGTTTGATAGCGGCGCCAAGTAACTTAGTCAAAACGGGCAAGTCGGGAGATTCTCTACGCCATGAGCCCACCATTAAGGGACGCCAGCTCGACCACAGCAAGGACAACAACACCAGTCTGGTCAGAGACAGGGCTGTCCCAAATGCCAACAGGGGTCCTTTGGTAACCTGGGCCCTGTTGCTCTCCGTCTTAGATGACAATGAAGTTTCCTCCCAGCTCCAACGCGTTCTAATTGTACTTTGAGGTCTTCAGAGAAGTGCATGGTGCTCTATCCTGGGGACCTGGCGACTCAGGAGCAACAGCCAAGAGGTGAAGTCTGGATATCCGAAAGGAATCATGGGGAGGAGAGGAAGGGAGAGAAGGGGAAGAAAGGGTACACTGGGCACAAAGCTGCTAAATCTTCAACAAGGGCACCCGCCACACAGGCACGCACATGCGCGCAAGCCCTCATTGTTCTCCAGCTACCACCTATCTAGATGAGCGGCCGTTAAGCCCTGCATTGCTGACATGAGTCAGAAGAGTATATGCTCTAGTCTAGCCGGGATTAGGAGGTTCGCTTTGTATTATAGCAGCTCGTTACCAGGGTTTCACTGCAGAAATGACAGAGGAGGGGAAAACACCCCCCCCCCACTGTACCTCTGGTGGCGGTTAATGTAGGAGATGTGCTCCATCTACTGGTCTACTACAGACGACAGCCGCAGAGAGATGCAAAGGCCAGAAAACAGAGCAAAGGCACATTTTAAAATGGATTATGGCTCTTTGGGTAAAAAGGGGGGGGCGGGCGCCTTTTCTTTTTCAACAACAAGAAAGAAGGGACAAAGAAAGAAAACCATGAAATTTCCAAAGACAGAAGCTCCAAAGGAAAAGGAGATACATCAGACAGAGGCACAATGGGAGAAGCAGCATTAAAAAATAGGAAAGCCAGTGCCAAAAGGAAAAAAAAAAACACTTGAAGGATCCAGCTATTTGGTCATCATTGTAGCACAGAGGCTTCAAGAAAATCTCTCACAGTATTTGGAAATAACATACTACGTGCCATATTTTAGATCCTTCAGTGAAATTATTAAAAGAAAATATTCTGGGGGCACCCGGGTGGCTCAGTCGTTAAGCGCCTGTCTTCGGCTCAGGGCGTGATCCCGGCGTTCTGGGATCGAGCCCTGCATCAGGCTCCTCTGCTGGGAGCCTGCTTCTTCCTCTCCAACTCCCCCTGCTTATGTTCCCTCTCTCACTGCCTGTCTCTCTCTCTCTCTGTCAAATAAATAAATAAAATCTTTAAAAAAAAAAAAAGAAAAGAAAATATTCTGTAGGAATCTATCCACACAGACACAATCCACTTGGATAAGGCTCAGTCTTAACATAGAATCATTATACATTTTGTCATTGTCTGGGGACACACAGACGATTGTGCTGACACTGGAAGTTCACAGCAGTGTGGAAGACTGGAGGGGTTGAGGCATGACCAGCCCTTCTGTGCCTCGTGCTCGTATCGTTGGTCTCTAATGACAACAGCTGTTACCTACCAGGCCTGTCACTCCTTCCAGTCATGATTCTTAGGCTTCTGAAGAATCTGATACCTCCCCCCTCAACAGAGCTATGTGCTTTCAGAGGTGCCGATGATTATTTGACCATCATGTCTCACTTATGGGCACTGACAGTGCCAGTCTGCAAAGCATTCTAGAAACAATTTTTCCACTTTACGTAGATTTCCCTTATCAATGGGTCCTATAGCCTGACAGGATGAAGAGACCAGAAAAATAGCACTTACTGAGCCTCTACCGGGCACCAGGCTCACTATTTCAAAGGGTATTCATTGCTTCTTCACCCCGGCCCTCTGGGGGGCTTTCTTCTTATCCCTATTTTGCAGATGTCAAGACAAAGTCTCAGAGAAATTAAATAATTGTCCCAATGCTATTAACGCGTGGATCTGGAAAGCTGTCCAAAGGAATTATAAGTGCGGGCTCTCCACCACAGCATAAAAATGTACCCTGCGAGGAACAGCCGGTGTCATAACACAAGCCTGTGTTTCTCCATGTGGGAGCCACATCAGAGCCTCCCGGAGTCACCGGCTTAAACTGTAGCTCCCTGGCTCACAGCAGGTTTGACTAAAAATCAGAACCTCAGGTGGAGTCCTGGAATCTGAATTTTAAACAGGTGCCAGGAAATGACCCTGGTTCCCATTAATTTTGGGAACCACATGATATAAGAAGCAAAAGAAAAAAATTGCTGAGATCCCAAGGGCATGCTTTTAGAGCTTAGAGTATACCAGAGTCTCTCCATTTCGTGCAGTTCAGGCTGCTGCGGTGTGGGGCAAGAATGCTGTTGTTCGTTACCTGGTTAAGTCGTTTCGATTCTCTGAGCCAGTTTACTCATCTGCAAAATGGGAATCATGGAGTGAGGATAATGCATGTGAGAAGACTTGGCAAATGCCAAATGGCTCTATGGTAGATTGTAAAAATGGCCAAAACTCATCCCCCAGCCCCTCTATCCACACCCTTGCAATATTAATGTTGCAGCTCTTCCCATCAAGATGTGTCCCACTCCTTGAATCTGGGCCATGTGATTTGTTCCGGCCAACGGGACACTAGCCAACACGACTCAAGCAGAGGCTTGAAAAGTCCTTGCATATTGAGGTTTGCCCTTCTGCTATGCTTGGGATCCTAAGGCCACCGTGTGACTCTCAACTAGCCTTCTGGAAAATAAGGGACCAGGTGAAGAAGAACCACAGTCAGCCAGCCACCAGCCAATAGCCAGTCAACTGCCGGACACAGAAGTGAGGCTATTCTGGATCGCCCAGCCACCTGCTGACTTTTCAGCTCACTGCAGACCCACAAAGAAAACCAGCAGAAATCGACAGAACCAGCCGAGACCAGAAGAACTGCCCGGGTGGCCCACCAGACTGTAAGCTCAATAAACGATGGGTAAAGCCACCAAGTTCTGGAAAAGTGTGTTACGCAGCACAGGCTACCTGATGCAGGCTCTCTGCACAGGCTCCAAGTTGGGTTGCTTAGTGTTTTGAGCATGAGTTCTGTGGTTTCCCAAAATGCTGCCCGCAAGGGCATTTGCACACAGATGGACAGACATTCACGTGCAAATTGTCAGGCAAGCTCTTTCATCACCTGGGTGCAGTGCCCACCAGAAATTACTTTACAGTCTCTCGGAAGCAAAGCACACTCTGGAAGGAGCAAGGGGCTGAGATGAAAGAACCCCTCCCTGTCTCCCTCTCGGTGTTTCCAGAAAGACAGTTCAGCAGCCTCGTGCAGAAGGACACATGACCTAAATCTCCTCCAAGCTGATTGTCAAGAATAATCTCCTAACTTCACACATGCGTGCATAATCTGCCGCATAGCTTCCCATGTGCACTCTTTCAACAGCCTGCTGCTGGCACCAAGATAAATGGCTTCATCAAAGGCCGCCATGGAAGCTTGCGACCTGTTGAAGCAGAAAAGCTTCCTGGGGGATCAGAAACATCCTAATGCCTAAATCAAGCATCCTCACTGCTGTATGAAGTGCTACTGTGCAGAATATATGAAATAAACCTGTAATGGTGAACGGGGCAGGGATTGCACTACCCCGGCTCACCCCGGGAGTCTTTATACTATGATTAAATTCCTTTGATAGGCATTTTCAAAGTGTGTTGTTCCTCTTGCTAAACATATTTGGCGGGAGAAGACTCGTCATCTGTAAACAGTATCTGAGAAGCCTCATTCAGTGGAACAAGGTGCGAGGGTTTTCTATCAAATTCATATTCCGCAACCTGAAAAGTAAGTATAAAACCAAGAATTTTTAAAACCTTCCTTTCCTTCCCCCAAGAGATTTAGAGATTGTGCAATGAATAAATACAGCCGTTTTAGCATTCATTTGACACAGCAAATTGCAACTCGCTCTGGGAGCAAGTGACTATTTCCAAGGCTGGTGCATCGTATTCAAATCACATCCTCATTCTGCAGCCTCCACACACATTTCAGTAGACGGTTCTGGTGTTACTGTTGGTCGAGGATAACCATAGCACCGGTTTTCTTAAATCTTCCTCCAAGCTGTATTGAATCAGGGGGACATCTCAGAACACCACTGAGTAACCCAAAATAAGTCTCAGGCTCCTTCTGCTTTTTATACACAGGCTTGAATATGTTCGTTTGCATTGAAGAATTTCAAATGCGTTTTTTAAAGCCTAACAGATTTTTGTGGAATATAATTTGGAATTTCAAACTTCATTCAAGAAATCAAAATTAGTTCAAATAAATGATCACCATTCAGTTAATTAATAGAGTTCTAGAACCAGGATCTAACCGAAGTTTTTCTCATACTAAACCAAGTGCCAGTGAACTGTAGTTAGTTAACAATAAGCTTTTATTTGGCCAGTAAATAATGAAAAGTAACTGAAGTTATGTTGGAAACACTCATGAGCTGGGTACAGTCCTTGGTTGAAAGTGGTCCAGGCACCAAATGATGAAGGAAATGAATAACCAGTAGAGAAAAAAGAAAGAAGGAAACCATCACATGAACACAGCCAGAGAAGAGAGAGGCGTGCAGATGAGAATTGAAGCCATGAGTATGCATGAGCTCTGCCCAGGGCGTTTATAGAGCAACAACAGAAGACAGCCAAGAACTGACCTCGAAGGATCACCGATACTAAAGTATAGGCTGATCAGGAGACTGAGAAGATGTGGCCAGAAAAGTAGGAGGAAACGCTGGAGTGGTCTGTATCACCAAGCTCAAGGAAAGGAGTGTTGCAACACAAGGAGGATGCCAAGAGAATAAGTAAGATTGGGAGAGAAGGGACTTCATTGGGTGTGTCAACAAGAAATTCCTGGTTACTTTGGCCAGAGCGGTTTTCATGGTGTGGTAAGGACAGAAGGCAGATTGTAGTGGGTCGAGGAGGCTATGGTAAGTAGGAAATGAAGACAGCAAGTGTGGAAAATCCTTTTAGGAAAGTTAACCTTGAAGTATGTGGGAGGGAATGGGAAAAAATTAGAGGATGGAGAATATGGAATGAGAAGGGCTTATCAGGAGCAGAAAGGGTGGGGTGGCTGGCAGGCTCCATCCGTGGAGCATGGGACTCTTGATCTCCATGTTGTAAGTCTGAGCCCCACGTGATGTGTAGAGATTTCTTAAAAATAAAAAATCGTTTAAAAAAAGAGTAGAAAGGCTTGTTTGTTTAAATATTGATAGCAAGGAGGGGCATCTCTTCTATCCTTTCAGGAGGGAATAAGAGAAGGGTGCAGTTAGAGAGATATTTGTAAGTCTGGTGGGCAGAAAGTGTGTGTGTGTTCCTAGCTGCTGACTTTTTTTCTCAGTGACCTAGGAACCAACATACCTCTGCAGAGACTGAAGGGGTGAGGGAGAGACCAGAGATAAGGTGAGAGTGAAGAAGGTTTCAAATAGTCACTGTGGAGACTGAGAAGGACGGAGGTGAGACATGGAGGGATTCTAGGTGGCATGAAGGGATTCTAGGTGGCATGGAGGGTGGTCGTGGGGGAACGTAGAAGTCATGGATTTATGGTTGTACCAGTAGTGTGATTTTCCCCAGAAGTGCTCAACTGTCTAGCTGTAAGCAAAAAGCAGAAGTTGGATCCATCCAAGAATATGGTTTTGGGCACATAGATTTGATAGAAGGGACAAAAATGTTAAGAATCCTGGCAAGAGAGAGGTTGGAGTAATAGACCGCCAGATATAAGCCTAACAGAAAAGGGAAGCTAGGAGGGAGCTGATAACATGTAGGGAGAAATTAGTGGGTCAAGTGAGGAGAACTCCTCCAGGTTGACCAATGGCTGTGGTGGGAACAACTGGGTGAGACTTTAGGAGACTGTGGTCACAGTGGACTATGTGAACGTCAGACATCAGAAGTGATGCAGTTCTAAGAGTGAGTAGTTCTAGAATAAGGCCATAGAATGCATGAGTGGAGGGGGGTGTAGGCAAAGGTCACAGAAGAGAAGATGCACACCTTGAAAGCGTAGACGTGGTTTGTTATCTTCACAGGCCACGAAGCTCATGCGATGACGCAGGAGAGGGGTGGAGAAGAAACAACAGACAGTCGCTGACTGAGGAGGGTGAGCGCCCAGCAGGCTGGAAGCTGACAGAGACGTGGTGACTTAGAGAGTGGCAGGGTTACCTCATATGGGTCTCAAAAGAAAGAAGCATGAAGAGCCAGGTGAGGACCTGCCCCACCTTTCTACCTGATAGCCTGTGAATGGAGCATCTCTGCTTGAGAGACCCACAGGGGACAGGGCCTCAGTTGGGACCGAGGGGGAGTGATCAAGGGTGTGGGCAAGTGGAGCATGGGATAGGAGTGGCAAGGTGCCTGGTAAAAAGAGTGTAGCATGAGTGGACAGGAAAGGTAAGTGGAAGGATTCACATAGCCGAGCAAACAGGGGCCAGAGAACATGGGCACAAAGGATTTGGCTGTCTACAAAGTCTGCAAAGAATTTACCCCAACCTTCTCTGGTGGCTGGGGAGAAGCGGTAGGGGCCGGCTCTAAGGTTAGGCAGAATCGCATTCGGTTTGAAGCACCTGAGATTGCTCCTGTTCACTATTCTTGCCCTACTGAAAGGACAACGTCAGAGGGTTCAACTTCAGAGGATCTGCCTACTGAAGGAATGACGCTTTCGGCAGCGGCCTCGCCACCGCTTTCTGGTCCTTTAAGAGCCCATCGGTGCAGCTGCAAGTGGAGGTGGTGCATGAGGGCAACGCCCACTTCCCAAGGACAGAGCGCAGGCTGGCTCTGGAGCACTTGGGGCCCAGAGGTGAGAGCAGGAGCCGGCTGTGCGGGAGGGGAGGTCCGAACCCGAGGGCTATGTGGGATCTGAGGACAGAGGGGGGAGAAGGGAGGGCATGTCTGAGTAGGAACAAAGAAACCGAAGGTGACAAGGGGCTGGAGGAGATGAGATCAGAAGAAGAGCGAAGGAGAAACAAAGGTAAAACCTCAGAAAGTACCTCATATCAGAACCGGCATCTTCTTTTCCCTAGGAAAGCAAGCGCTGCCTCCCCCAAAACCAATTATAGTGGTGGAGTGGGAAGGCATGGTGCACAATAAGGAGAGAAAAATGACTGTAAAGCACTTTGAGAAAACTAAAGAGTTATATAAAGTCCCAATAATAATAAATCACCTTGCCCGAGGTACGAAAACCTTAAAAGAACCTGAAAAACCCAAACGTGGAGAAGCAGAAGGCATCGCTGAGCTTCCAGAAAGTATGTATGCTTGCTTGACATTCCTCCCCCTCAGCATCTCCAGCCAGGTTCTTTAAGAGCAGACCTCAGTCAGGTTTTTGGGTAAACAAGAGCCTAGACCCTGTTTACACCTGGCCCCCTCCACCCCTCCCCCGCCCCCATGCCCATCGGGGAGAGCACAGACTGGGGGGCAACCTCTTTTCTGAATCTGGCATCTGCTTCTTGAATACCCCTGCATCTGTTTTGTAAAGGTTTTCTTTTCTTCTTTTTGTTATATAAAAAGAGAGAGATTGAAAAAAAAATTATCTTCGTTCCTAGTGGGGGGAAAAAAAAAGAAAAGAAAAATAGGTCTTTCTGAATTCCCAGTACTGGAGCTCTGTTCTTTATATATCTACTTGTTCCATTGTTAAATAAACCCACATATTTAAGGGTGACACATTCTCCTAACTAATGCCTTGTCAGGCCCATATGCCTTGCTAAAAATGGACCTTGGTGACTACTGTTTCCATTTTTTTTCGAAGAAATAATTTGATTATTTTTATCCCACTTCTCTCTATCACCACTCACAAGGAAATAGTTATCTTTGCGCAAAACCATTTTAAACAAGCCGAGAGCTCCAACATGTACAGGCAGAAAATTTTCTTAAACACATCTGTATAAGTCACACACACATACTCACTGCCTTGTAAAAATTAGCTTTAAATTTGGAGTCAATGCTCTTCTGCAGTAAAACTGTTTTCTGTTCAACCTCATACAATATTATGTGCATCCCTACATCTTACTTTGTGCAGACCCGAGTATCTCCCAGAAAAAGGATAATTTAATAAAAGCGGGTGATATGAATCACCCCGGGACAATTTGAATTATTATCTGTAGATAATTCATTATGCACATATTTCTAGCGAGATTCTTAAATCAGCAGGGCTTCTTAATCAGAGACTTTCAAATTTTGTCTGTAATAACTGGAGACTTGACCCATAAATCAGCAAATAGGCCAGCAGGCTCGCCACATGCTTCACATTTCTTCTTGGGAGAAAAAGACACTTAATTATCCTGAGGTCACAGAAGAAGGGAAAAATGGACATGAAAGTTGTTAGGGGTTTTATAGCAAAGTATAACTAATTTCAGTATTGTCTTAAAAGTGAGCTCATGAAAAGAAGCCAAGGAAAACCTTTGAAATCAACCGAGGTGTTTTGTGCAAAGGAAGA
The DNA here is from genome assembly GCF_017311325.1 of Ursus maritimus. Classification (NCBI taxonomy): domain Eukaryota; kingdom Metazoa; phylum Chordata; class Mammalia; order Carnivora; family Ursidae; genus Ursus; species Ursus maritimus. The sequence goes on from NW_024423319.1 coordinate 98,658,885, forward strand.
TATTTTCAATGTTTACAGGAACAAACTCACCAACCAACCCTGCCTCCCATTTCCAGTAAGATGATTGTCGATTTGAATATTTTTTTCATGTTACCTCTTTCGCAAATTAAATCTCTAATATGGAAGACATGGGAACGTAGGACTTATTTTAATCCCTATGTGGGATGTTAATAAAGGGAACTAGTTTATCCTTTATTTCTAGTATCTTGCCTTGCCCCTATTTCACTAGACCTCTTGGTTGTGACTCTGCCCTCCTCCTATTCTTCAGGTCTTATTTCTTCCAACTCCCATGGTAGAAAGCTGCTTTCCATGAAGGACCCCATAGCGATCTTGTAGTGTAGTGTGAAGCTGGTGAGGAACTCCATGAGACACAGCCCCAGAAGACTTGGGTTCAAGTCCTAATGCCTATTAGCACTGTGTGGGGGATGCCATCGGTGCGAAGCCCAGATACCCTTTTCCTCACTGCTTCCTTTGTCCCCTGGCCTGTCAGTATAGGCAGCTAACTGCTCAGGACTGTCTTCTTCTCTAGGAAATTGCTCTTAGACAAATGGGAGTCCCTTCTCGCAGGGCACTAAGGCCCCCTCCCCTAACAGGAGCAGCCATTAGCCAATGAGTGACTGACACAAGAGGACCAAAGATCAACCAGCTCCACAGAGGACCAATTCTCTGGTGCTTTCTGTGCCTCTGGGGCTCCTGTGGGATCCGGCAGAAATCAGCCTCTGTCTAGAACACACCCTCGCTTAGCTCTCTTCCTCTGCCCTATCCCACTTCCCCTTGCCCCTTGGAAGAGCGCTTGCTTCCTGGGCCACCCGAACATGAACCTCTGCTTCAGGCTCCGCTTCTAGGGAAGCTGAATGCGGATGCACTGGGACCCTGGACACTCGCTTCATGTGTCCGTTAGCAGTTCCCTCACATGCGAAATGATGACAATAACACCCACCTCACAGGCCTGTTGCATTGGTTAAATGAGAAAACCTGAGCAAAAAACCCCTGCTCACCTAAAGCGCTATTGGAATTTAAAGGCTAATTATGACCTCATGTAAATATCAGACTATGTGTAGATTACCTTTCCCACAGTTGGAGTGGAGGGCAGTGGACCTTAATCAAAGAGCTTCCTCTCTTGGCCTCTGGGTCCCCCCTTCCTTCCCTAGGTCTCCGTGGCTGGCTCCTACCCCTCTGGCCAGCCTCCAAATCCGAGCAGCACCTGCAGCCAGGGAGAAGCACAGGCCACCTCCTTCAGTTCCATGCGTATGCTGAGGTTCTCCATATACTGAAGACTCCCAGCCCTCAATCTCCAGCTCTGACCACACTCTACTTCAGACTCACAGCTCCTAGTGTCTATTTGACAACTCCATGTGGCCATGGGACAGACATTGGACTTAACATGGGCGAAGCATGTCTCTTGATTCCCCACCTGTCAGTCAGTCTCCCCACTGTTGCCCACCTTCCCCATCTCCCTAACCAGCTGCCTTCCAGAGAACTGTTCAAGTCAGAACTCTAGGAATCATGCTTGATTCCTTTTATTCTTTCACCCTTTATATCCAATCCATGGGTAAGCTCTGCCAACTCTTCCTCCAAATTCCACTTCTCTCCATCTCCACTACCACTGACATAATCCAAGTCACCATCATCTTACTTGAACCACTGCACCCCGACAAATCCTCTCTTTCATAAAATATCAAGATCCTGCCACTGACTTGCTTAAAACCTTCAAATGGCTTCCCGCCATTCTTAGAGCAAGCTCCCTCTGTCTCTGCCTCTAGCTCCCTCCCCTTCTCTTTCTCTCTTTCCCCTTTCCTTTCCCTCCACCCCCCACCTAATACACATACACACACTATATACCAGCCACTTTGCTTTCCTCTTTTTCTTTGAAGATACCAAAATCATTCTTGCCTCAGGGTCTCTGCATTTGCTGTCTTCAGGAAGGAATGTCCTTCCCCAAGCTTCCATGACTGTCTCCTTTTGGTCAAAGTTTGTTTTACTCTTCCAACATAAAGTAGTTACCCAGGGATACTCTGTCACATCACTCTATTTTAATTCTGGAAATCCTTTCTCACTCACTCTTTCTTGTTTACTTGTCCATTTGTGTGTTATCCATCTTCCTCACTACTCTTAAGTTCCAAGAGAGCAGGAGTCTTGTTTATTTTGTTCACAGCAATATCCCAGGGGCCTAAACCAGTGCCTGATAAATAGTAAATGGTCAGTAAATACAGTTTTTAGATGACCAGATTCATGGATGAAGGAATGAATGAATAAATGGAGCACTGGACTCAAGCTTGGGTTCTAGCTCAGCTATACCATTTGTTAGCCGTGAGATCTTGGGCAAGTTAATTGACTCTTTCAAGAGCATTTTGGATGGTGCTTGCTAGGCTGGTGCCGAGGGGGAGCAAGTAACTGAGGTTTTAACCTCCCAGCGTGCAGTGGGGCCTTAAAACTTCTCCTGGCTCCGAGACACACTCTGCAGTACATATGGTAAAAGCTTAATCATGGGGTAAGGTGGCCAGTTGTTCTGGCTTGCCCAGGACTTCGGGTTTCTGGGCACACGAGACTTTCGTTGCTAAAACTGAGATAGTCCTAGGCAAAGTGGGGCCGTCTATCACCTCCTGTGAGGCCTAGTAGAACACCTTCGGCGCCAGGCCATGGAGCGCCACGGAGGAAGCTCAGTAAGGAAGGTAGTGTCCGAGGGGCAAGAGGGCTTGGGGAGGAGCCTCACGGACTGTGGTGAGAATGGGAAATGTCCTTGGACAGGTTTTGATCCTGTTGAGTCTTATTATTGTGGTTCTTGTTCTACTTTTTAGTTTGGAAAAGTTTCAACTAGAAGAGTACAAAGAACTTGCTTTATTATTCTCTCCCTTTGTTTCCTTTTTTCTGGACTATTTGAAAGCAGACTACATCTTTAGGCTTCTTAACCCTTTAATATTTCAGTGTGTATAACCTTAGAACAAGGATAAGTTCTTACATGACCATAATTCAAATTTAGGAAATTAAACATTGACACAATACTTTTGTTTAACCAACAGTCTGTGTTCCAAACAAATCCACTGTCCCCAAAAGAAAACTTTCATTTCAGGATTCAGTCCACAATCACATACCGCATTTAGCTTTCATCTGTCTTTAGTCTCCGTTTCTTAGTCTTTTGAGATATTGACGTTTTTTGTAGAGAACATGACAATTATTTTATAGAATGTCCCTCAGGGGGCGCCTGGGTGGTTCAGGCATCTGCCTTTGCCTCAGGTCATGATCCTAAGGTCCTGGGATCCAGCCCTGAGTTGGGCTCCCTGCTCAGTGGGGAGTCTACTTCTCCCTTTCCCCCTGCCCTCCCCCTCCCACTCTCAAATAAATAAATTTTTTTTTTTAAAAAAAATCACATTTGCAGGGGCACCTGGGTGGCTTAGTCAGTTAAGTGTCTGCCTTCAGCTCAGGTCATGAACCCAGAGTCCTGGGGTTGAGCCCCCTGTTGCATTAGGCTCCCTGCTCAGCGGGGAGCCTGCTTCTCCCTTCCTCTCTGCCCCTGCCCCACTCATGCGCGCTCTCTCTCTCAAATAAATAAATGAATAATCTTGTTTTAAAAATCAAGTTTGTCAACATGTCATTCAAAAAAAAAAAAAAAGAATGTCCCTCAGGGCAGTGCGCCCTGCGGTCTGCATATCTGTCTCTTGCTCCAACAATGTTTGGACACAATAGACCCAGGGAGACCCCTTCTACCAGCCTCCGACCACCCTCCAACCCTTTTTTCCAGTGGCAACCTTCGGAGCCATCTTCTTGGCCACCCTCTGCCTCCAGGACCAGCCAACACCCAAATTTGAGCTTAGCTCCTTATCACGGATCAACCCTGAGCCCCCGCATTCGTCAGCAGTGTGCCCCGAGGGGGAGGCCCGCGTCAACCACCGGGTCAGCATGCATCTGCCGGCCTCCCGCACCTACCTGTCTCTGGGCTTCTATTTCCACCGGGGCGATGTGGCTCTGGAAGGTGTGGGACGGTTCTTCTGGGAGCTGGCTGGACGAGCGCGAGGGCGCCAGCGTCTCTCGAAGAAGCAAAACCAGCCCGGCGGCCGCGCCTCTTGCCCGGACGTGCAGAAGCCGTCCCGAGGTGAGTGGGGAGAACCCCGGGTGCCCTGGAAGCCGCCCTGGGTCTGGAGCAGAACCTGACCCAGGCCCCTCCGGATCCGCACAGCCCGGGTTCTGCCCGCACAGGCCCCCGGCTCTGCGGCTCCCGGAGAAACGCTTCCTGGACGAGGAGGTGAAACTCATCAGGAAGACGGCACCCACCTGCCTCACGGTCCGCAGGAGCCTGGCCCAGCTCGGCGGGGCGAGCGGGCTAGAAAGGCTCACCCCCACGCACGACTAGCGGCGTCTGAAGCCCGGCAGCCTTTGAAGGGCCCTTCTGGCATCACGCCGGTGCCGGGGCTTGTGCCCTGAGCCTCTCCCTGAAACCCCTAGGCCCCTTTCAAACCACCCTGGGGCCTTCTCCCAAGCCGTGGACCAAATGGAAACAGCAAAGCTTTTTGCAACGGGGGATGTCCTTCAGTTGAGATCTTACTTATTTTTAGAAGGGGAACAATAACACCCACCACACAGGATTAAATAAGATTCATTCCTAATCTTCATTTAAAAAATAAATAAGATAGAATTTGAGATTTAAAAAAAATTGAAAGGTCTATGCAAATATAAATCAGTGTTTATATTCTTGATAATGATATTCAGTATCAGGACCCTTCAGGTTGAACTTGAGAAGCAGTGACCTGAGACCTACTGAATCAAAAATTCAGAGGGTGGGGCTGACATCTCTATTGTAACAAGCCTTCCCGGTGATTCCAGCAGGCTAAAGTTTGAGAACCACTGTTATCATGGATTAAATGATGTGATATATGTAAATAACTGGCACAATGCCAAGCAGTCATATCACAGAGTAATTGTACAGTAAGTATTAGCTCCCACCTCTGCCTTCCCCACTGCCCACAACTCACCCAACACACAGAAGTGTGGATGCGCACACACACACATGCACCAATCGTTTGGACACTGCTCATGAAAAAAAGCCCTACTATTTCAAAATTACATTAAGAGCTGGAAGTATACCTATAAAACTTCATATAGTTGGAGGTGCCTGGCTGGCTCAGTCAGTAGAGTATGCAACTCTTGAACTTGGGGTCATGAGTTCGAGCCCCACATTGGGCAGAGAGATTACTTTTAAAAACTCCTTCATATAATTGAACACAATTAGTAACGTCATGGTTCTCACATCCTGCCTTCTTGAACCTATGAGAAAAGTTCATCAATAAATATTTATTAAGTGTTTCTCATATGTCCAACTCTGGTTGCTAGAGAGAATATTAGAAAAGTAGAAAAAAATAGTTCCTGCCTTCAAAGGGCTTAACGGGGAAAAAATGAAGGTAATGTTAAAAAACAAAATTCACTCAGGTGCCTGGGTGGCTCGGTTGGTTAAGGGTCTGACTCTTGATCTCAGCTCAGGTCTTAACCTCAGGGTCGTGAGTTCAAGCCCCACATTGGGCTCCATGCTGGGTGTGGAGCCTCCTTAAAAAAAAAAAAGACAAAAACAAAATTCACGGAGTAAATTTGAAGATATGGTTGGCTTTATTAAGCAATTCATGTATTAGGGAGCATCCCATCTAGCAAGTAGAGGGGAGCTCCACAGAGTTGTACAAAATGGAAGGTTTTATAGAAAAGAGGGTAGGGCAAGGAGGTTTTGCTAATAATAAAAAGAAAGGACTGTTTCAGGGAAAGTCACTTTCCCTTAGGGGGAAAAGCTTGGGGGTCTCATCATGCAGATTACCTCATCTTCCTTTTGGCTGATGGAGAGGCCCCATGTGAGACTACCTCACTGGTGCTGACCAGAAAATTCTTGACTGACTAATAAAGACTACACTTCTAGGGGAGGTGGAAACTGCAATTAGGTTAGGTATTAAGACCCACTTTGGTGAGATGGTCTAGCTTAAGTGACTCCATTTTGGGCCTGTGCTTTTGTTTTTGACAGTAATCAATACTGATTAATACCTACAGTGGGACAGAAACCGTCATGGCGGGAAATTATCTTGATGAATTGGGAGACTCCACGAACACTATCAGACAAGCTATCCGAAAGGATAAGAAACAAAAATTCTCACAGATCAAATTTCAATGCTCAAATCACATAATTTGAGTTGACTTCAAAAATAGAGTGAGTAGTAAAGGGAAAGAAATGGATTGGGTTAACACATTTGGGATACGGTACAGTGGAATAGAAGGACCACACTACCTGAATCACGGGTTATGCAAAATATATATGTCCTGTATCTCTCTGTCGCATCACCTACTGATGATGTGGTTATAAAGATCAGAGTTAAAAATGAAGAAGGAGACTCATCAAACAGAAATTACCTGGAGACAATATATTCTTGCTCTATCAATGAGAAACAGGGACAGTATGCCTGGCCACTGCTATAATTTGCCAATAATTTACTGTGTGTCTCAAACAGAGGACATGTAGGACCAGAACAGGAGTCACTAATGGGTAACTGATTTAAGTAATCCACAATTTTCAGGGGACCTGGGTGGCTCAGTCAGTTAACCATCTGACTTCAGCTCAGGTCATGATCTCAGGGTCCTGGGAGTCTGCTTGTCCTTCTCCCTCTGCCCCTTTCCCTGCTTGTGCTTGCTCTCTCTTATAAATTAAGTCTTTTTTTAAAAAAAGAAATGTATGGGGTGCCTGGGTGGCTCAGTTGGTTAAGTGCTTGCCTTCGGCTCAGGTCATGGTCTCAGGGTCCTGGGATCGAGCCCATTATCAGGCTCCCTGCTCAGTGGAGAGTCTGCTTCTCCCTCTCTCTCTGACCCTGCTCCCTGCTTGTGTTCTCTCTTTCTGTCTCAAATTTTTTTAAAAAATTTTTTAAAGAAATCTACAATTCTCATGAATATTTAATCTGATTTGGTTCTTCTTGTCGATGTTCAGCATAAATGCTCTACTTACCTTATCATGTCTAATATGTCTCCATCTATTATCAATGTATTCCTTCTCTAATTATTTTACCTATTGCCTTTATTTCTCTTGTTCTCTTTATAAGTAAATATTCTTAAATAACAATGCAAAATTTTAGGTACTATGTAGGGGGTTTTCACATATCCTCTCATTTAATTCTTGTATCTTATATAATGAGGTAAAAAAAAGACATATGTCATAGGCACTGAATAACTTGAGAAGAGTAAATGCAGAGGCACAAGGGTGGCTCAGTCGGTTAAGTGTCTGCCTTCGGCCTGGTCATGATCTCAGGGTCCTGGGATCAAGCCCAGCGTGGAGCTCCCTACTCAGTGGGAGGTCTGCTTTTCCCTTTCCCTCTGCCCTTCTCTCCCTCTCTCTCAAATAAAATCTTTCAAAAAAAGAGAAGAGTACAATGCAATATAGAGTTAGTCAATGGCTTGGTGATATGGAGGACATCCCCTAGGGATTCTAGTAAGGAAAGCTGGGCTTCCTCAGTAAATGATTCATGGAAGAGGTGCTTCTCCGCCAGGCCTTGAAGAAAGTGAGGAACTCTACCAGAAAGAGAGTCAGCGTATAGACATTAACAGAGGAGCAAGGACAGTAAATCTGGGAAACATCAGGAGAAATCAGTCACAGGAAAGTGATCCCACTTTGGGCAGCAGAAAAAGTTGCAGTCACTTAGGAGAAGATGGAATTGACAGAAAGAGAAAGACAAAATGCTCAAAAGAGAAAATTGAACTTGCTTCAAACATGTGAAGCATTTTTTGTACTCCTATTAGTAAAATAGTGGGGGTACACCCTCTGTGGTAGGTAGTATTACTGCTCACAATGTTTGCTGCTACTCCCTGTTTAGGACTACACATTCCCACCCTACTGGTGTCAGTCTTGACCAATAGTCTTGCTCTGACTAATGAAAGTGATTGGAGGTGACATGCCCTACTTCTGAAGAAAGGTTTAAGAATCACTGTGTGATTCCACCATATTTAACTTTCTAGCAATGCCCCAGATAGGGGATGCCCATTCAGCCTTAGTTCTGGAATAAAAATAACCTGGAGGCTACCGCCAGCCCAATATGGACAAGAAGCACAAATAAGGAAAAACTTTTTATAAGCCACTGAGATTTGCAGGTTTCTTGTTACTATAACTTAGCCCCCTGATACAACTTCCAGTCAGCATTGTTTTGGAGGTTTTAGCCAACAGAGTAAGGGGGAAAAAGTCTTTGGATTGATAAGGAAAACAAAAATTTTTTGATATGTGACTATAATTTCCTATGCAGAAAAATAGAATTTATGGATAGACTATTCAAATTAAGAAGATGGGTTGGCAATCTGGAGCAGAAGAAAGACACTGCTGTGTTGAGTGAGTATTATCTGAGGGTAGAAAAGATTCAGCGTAAGGGGGTAAAAATAGCCTGGGTGAATGAAGGGGTGGAAGGGGAAAGTGTATATGATGGGGAAGTGAGAAAGACAGGATACATTAATAGGAGGGAAATGAAGGGGGAAGACATGGTGGAAAGAACAATTCAGGTGGGGGGAAAAAAGACGGATTGGCAAAATTTCTGAATGCAAACACAAAATACAAAAACCAATAGATTTTTCTATACCCTGGGGAAAAAGTAGTTAGAAAATATAATTTTTAAAAATTGCATTTAAACTTAGCATATAAATATAAATATAAATCATATAAAATAAAATTAGCAATATAAATAAATGTTCCTAGGAATACATCTAGCAAAAGATGAGTACTTTTTTATGGGAAAATTATAATACTGTATAGAAAGAAGACTTAAATAAGTGGAGAAACAGCATATTCTTGGTTTGGAAGATTCAGTATTGTAAAGATGTCAGTTCTTCCCAGTTGAAACCATACAATCAATGCTATTTTAATCAAAGGCTCAGTGGGGTCAGTGCGGAATTTGGCAAGCTGATTCTAAAATTATATAGAAGAGGATGGGACCAACAATAACCAAAGCACTCCTGAAGAAGAAAAGTAAGGTAGGAAGACTTGTCCTATGAGACATCAAATCTTATTTAATGGCTATAATATTTAAGACAGGGTGCTATTGACAAAGGGATGGATACATTTCATCAAAGAGCAAATAAAAATGGCCATGGCATGAAAAGATGCTAAAATTACTAGTATTCAGGAAAATACAAATGAAAACCACAAGATACCATTTTACACATTCTAGAATGGCAAAATTAAAGTCAGATAATAAAAAGGGTTGAAAAAATGTAAAACAACATGTACTTTCATCCACTGTTGATAGAAGCTCATCAGTTTTGGAAAAGTCCTGGTGAACATGCACATATCTATGACCTAGTAATTCCACCTCTATGTATATACTAGAAAACTTCTTGTACAGGGACCAGGGAATATAGGAAGAACGCTTATAGCAGTCTTACTCCTAAGAGCAAAATGCTGAAAACAACCTACTCTCCATCATAAGCAACGAGAGCATCAGACTGAGACATAGTCCTACCCAGGAATGTTCTGCAATGGTGACATGAATGAACTCCAGCCACATGCATCAGCATGAACAAGGCTCAGAGACACAAAGGTCAGTGGAAAGGCCAGATCACTGAAGAATACATCCAGTACAAATCCAATTGCCTACCACTCTAATCAGGGAAAACCAAGGAGCATGTTATTAAGAGATATATTCGTATGAGGTTAAGAAAACCCTTACGAAGCAAATGAGCTAATTGATAATATAAAATCCAGTCTACTGGTCACCTGGAAGGTCAGGAATAGGATCTTCTAAGGGAGCTTCTAAGGTGGTGGTAATGTTCTATTTTTGAAACTGGGTGGTAGGTCCATGAATGTGCATTTTATTATTATTATTTAATTTGCATATATACATTTTACACCACTTTGTGCATAATTTATGTATATGGTACTTTTCATAATAATTTGTAAATTAATGGGATAAACCATATATCTTTTTTATACAAAACAACTGCACTAAGATATAGAAATTACAAAACACATGAAAATCAATATTTTTAAAAGACGAGGTAAAATAAAATAAATATTTATTTAACGAGCAGTACCAAAAAAATACTTCTAGTGAACTGTAGAAGTTTGGTTTTGTGTTCTGAATACTTAGCTTTTAATGTCTTGCTAATCTTGATAGCTTCGTGTTAGCTAATTTCTGAAGACTAGTATAAACTCAGGGTGATGTATATTGTTAATGACAGTCGGTGCATATTAATTTTTCAAATGATCTTCTTTAATAATTCAAATTTGTGCTTAACTACTTGTTAGATTTCATAAAAGTGTCACTATTTTTACTTCAAATATGGCTGATGAAGACCTAGTTCTAAGTGGTGGAAGAGTATCAGCTCCTAAATTTACTTGTATTAGTCTTGATATTTTCATCCATCTGAGGATTCTTTGAAAGAATTTTTTGAGACCCTTGTCAGTGTCTCAAGAATTCATTTAAACTTCTTAATATAATCTGGAAATCCTCTCAACTAGGCTGAAGAAAACTGTAATTGTTTCTACTAATGACTGCTGTATAACTATGCCAAAGTGTAGGAGCTTAAAACAATAATTTAGTAATATTAAATATTAAAATTTCATGGGTCAGGAATTTGGACAAGGCACCGTGGGAATAGCTCATCGCTGCTCCACAATGTTTGGGATCTCGCCTAGGATAAGTTGCCTGGAAGACAGAACACCAAGTCCACAGGCATCTCTCCACATAGCCTCTCCATTTGGGTAGCTTGAGCTTCCTCACAGCATGGTTGCCCCAAGGTTCTAAAAGTGCAATGCAGAAGCTCTTAGTCTTTTCATAGGCTAACCCTGTAACAGACATAGTGTCACTTCTGTCATACACTATTGTCAAGTAAGTCACTAAGGCCAGCTTGGATTCAAGTGGGAGTGTAATCAGATTACATCTTTCAGAAGCAGAAAAGAATTTGCAGCCATAATTAGTCTTCCATAGAAATATAGTACAAAAAGGGAGCCACTGTAAACCCTTCTCACTGGAAAACTGCAAATCTTCTCCCAGAAGTGGGACATGAAGGTCCCATACACTAACCGACTGAAGAAACTAGTGTCAGTTATTAAATATTAGCGAGGCTTGTTTCCTTTCTTTTTTGATAAAAATAAATGCGATTAGAAATTCCTGCCTCCTTGTGGGGGGTCCCCACTCCTTTCTAAGTAGATGCAGGTATTAGGGATGCTTGAAAGAGACAAGGATCACATTGAACTGAGAAATATGAGTTGGTGATTTGCTACGGTTCCACAACCCATGCAGCTGGGCTGCAGAAATTTGAACATTTGAAGTAAATGCTCTCAATTGGTTTCCAAATGGCAGTCTCTTGTTTTCATCACACAGTGGCCTGGCTTAAAGTGCTGGACTGACTGCTAGGTGCAGCTTTAGCAGTCCTGATGCCCGCTCTGACAGGTGGATGCTTTCCTTTAACGGAGCCAGAGGCCCTACAGCTGCTAATAGTGATTATACTTGTCAGCAATGCATTCCCCTCAGGAAACTCCTGCTGGTTCATTAGGGCTAATTGCCAATAGGCAGTGCAGTTTCCTAGAAGAGGAGGGGACATAAACCCACAGGGAGTTGACAGACCAGCTGTGTGAGCTCAGAGAGGCCAGATGTGGCCATGTGCCATTACAGTGTAGCTGAGGGCTGCTGAATCCATTCAACCCAGTCCCAGGAACAGAATAAAAGAAAGAATTTGGTGAGGTAGGCTAAACTCATCTCCCTCTTTACTGTCCTACCAGCTTTTGTGGAAAACATGAATGCACCTTGCTGGACTTCTGACTTTAAAAAACAAAACAAAACACTTCTATTCTGAAAATACATTTCCTACCTTACGTAGGACTTGGGGACTGAAGGCTTCTCCTATAACCAGTTTCATTCATTTGTCCATTCAGTAAATATTTATATACCCACTATGTGTCTAGATCTATGCCTGCACTCAGGGTACAAGATGAAGTGCTCTCTGCCTGATGGGAGCCAGATTATATAGAGAGTCTTGTAAGTTAAAGAAAGGACTATAACTTTCCATTAACATAAAATGAAAAGCCACTGAAACAGAGAAGTGCCATGACCTTACATTCCAAAATATCAGTCTGTTTACTACGTTGACAATGACCACAAGGGAGCAAAGGCAGGAGGTAGAACAGCCATAGGGAAGCAATTGCAATAGGTCAGGTGAGAGATGATGGAGGCTCAGAGCAGGGTGGTCATGGGGAGGTCATGTGAAGTGAGAGGATTATGGATATATGTGGAAGGTAGAATCAACGGAACTTCCTAATGGATTGAACATGGAGTATAAAAGAGAAGAATATAGATGATTCCAAAGTTTTGGGGCTACGTATCTCCCCAAAGGATGGAGTTGCCTTCAACTGAGATGAAAAAAGCCAGGAGAAGTAGAGTGGGAGGAAACCAGGAGTTCCATTTGGAATGGTGATTTTGAGACATCTATTTGACATCCAAATGGAGATGTCAAATAAGCAGTGGGATGTGTGCGTCTCGAGTTCAGGAGAGAGGGCTGGACTGCAAGTAAATTGGGGTTCATTGATATATGGACAGTAATTAAAGTGTTTATTTTTTTTAGGATTTTATTTTTATTTATTTGGGAGAAAGAGAGATTGAGAGAATGAGTGCGAGGAGGAGCAGAGGGAGAGGGAGAAGCAGACTCCCCGCTGAGCAGGGAGCCCGACGTGGGACTCAATCCCAGGACCCTGGAATCAGGACCTGAGCCAAAGGCATACACTTAACCAACTGAGCCACCCAGTCTCCCTTAACGGGTTTAAAAACTGAATGAGTTCACCAAGAAGTGGGTGTAGCTATAGGAGAGGAAGTGACTGAAAAATGGAGCTCTGCAGTGCTCCACCACTGACACAGCAGGAAAAGGAGGTCCTGGCAAAGACACAAAAGATACAGAGAAGAAACAACCAGGGAGGGAGGAAGAAACCCAAGAGTACAAGGTCTCAGAAGCCGCATGAAGGAAATGCAATTGATGGATGAGGGATACTAGATGCGGCTTCATAAGGCTCACAGGTCAGAAAACATGAAAACTGAGAGGTGACCATTGGATTGGTGGACAGGGAACTCTCAGTATTTAAAATGAAATTTTTAGCAGTTCTGGCTGTCTCAATCTTTAATATCAGTAAAATTTTTGCAAAGTTGCCTTGGAAGGGAGTATGTCTCCCTCAAACAGAGCAACCTAGGCCTGTTTTTTAGGATTTTTAAAATGATAAATAATAAAAGTAGAAAGTAAAAGCCTCCTTTACTTAGGGTGGGAGTTAACATGTTAGTTATTCTAATATGAATATTCTAATTCAACATATTAGTTGAATAAGCAGCATGGCCCACTTGTCTAGCTTTTAATATAAATTTCATCGTATATCCTTATAACAGTTCAATTTCCTCCTGTAGCCTCTACCTCTTTGTATTTACACAGCGTCTCTCTTGGCAGCTCCCCAACACTTTCAGTTTGTCTCAGAACGCTCAAGGCTTCCTTAATCCAAAGTTGAAATATTGCTTCCAGATGAAGTGTACTGTGCAGTGGCTGAGAGCCTAGGTTCTCAAACTGTGCTGCCCAAATTCAAATCCTAGCTCTCTATATGTATCAGTCAGCTATCACTGGGTTATGCTGTCTAACAAACAAATATTAATTCCAGCAGTGAATGTAATATTTCTCCTTCATTTGACATGTAGGTAGTCATAGGTAAGCTGCCTTGGGGCATGCTAGGGTCTGTACCATACGTCCTCTTGACTGAACAAGGAATCCTGATTTGAGAAATGTATGTTCTCATGGAAGACAACAGAGCCTAAACTAGGCTCTGCAAACATGTGTAAAGCTTCTGCTTAGATGTCACGTCCATTGACATTTTTTTTGACTAAATAAAGTAAGTCACGTGGTATGGTTTCTATCATCAGTTCCTTCCTTTTCTGTCTGTATGTGCTGCTCTGTCCACCAAAAAGTGGGGTCTATTTCCAATCCTCTTGAATCTGGACTGGCCCTGTGAACTTGCCTTGACCAACAGGATGTGGCAGGAAGTGTTACTTTATGATTTTTAAGCCCAGCTCTTAAGAATGCGGGCAGCTTCCACCTCCTGTGTCTTAGGACTCACCTGGCATGCTGAAAGGAAATCCAGACTGGAGGACAGAATGAGCAGGATGCACGTGAAGGGAAGCCCTGAAGGATGAGAGGCCATCCTGGACATTGCAGCCTCGGCTAGATCCCAGTTGGTGTGCGTGCACGAAGACACCCTAAAGGAAGACCAGCAGAAGAAACTCCAGGTGAGCCCCAGCAAAACCACAGAATCACGAGACGCAATAAAGTAGTGTTTCTCGCCACTCACTTTTGAGGTAGTTAGCTGTGCAAGAACAGATACGTGAAGTGCATTGGTCAAGTCCCAAACCAACGGAGCAGGGAGGAGGTGTGTGGAGAGGAAAGTATTTGTGAATACAGTTTAGCACAGTCCTTCAGCAGCTTTATGAACTACTACGGCTCGCTCTGTCTCCGCTGCTCCTCTATAAATGGGAGTGATTTTTTTTTTAAGTAGGCTCCATGCCCAGCGTGGAGCCCAACACAAGGCTCGAACTCACAACCCTGAGATGGAGACCTGAGCTGAGATCAAGAGTTGGACGCTTAACCGACTGAGCCACCCAAGCACCCCATAAATGGGAGTGATTTTTAATTGCAACCCTCTCATTAGGTTGTTGTGAGTGTTAAAGTAAAAGGGTTAAATAAATAAAGGCATGTGACACATTCCGATTTGGCACAAAGAGTTAGCTATGTTTTGTTCGATCCCTGAGAGACCTCTGTTTCTTGCCTTTGTGGCCCCGTAAAGTGCCACTGGGAAGCTGGGACCCTTACCCCAGTCCAGATCTCTGCAGGCCACAGCTACTCCTCATGGAAGGACAAGGCCACTCTAGTTAGTTACGTAACTCTAACCATGTTTACCTTCACATGCTCACTTACCATCCCTAAAGCCCCTTTTGTAAGAAAAGCTCTCCAGCCCAGACGACACACACTGTGTCAGAGACAACCTCGCATCTGCCCAGATGTAGGGCCTGGTACTGGACCCCAGTCACCCACCGAGACTTCTTCTCTGTGATGAGTCCGTTTGGGGACTTCCATGTCCCTCCCACTGACAAACCTCCACTGGAACTACTTCAGGCCATGAAAGAAGTGAGGCAGACGTCACAGCCTCTTCTCTCCCAGGAGATTCTTTGGTTCCTGAGGACATTCACCCACTTCCTGTCCAGAACCAGTTCTGTGCTGTACTGAGCACTGGGAGACAGAGTTTTGGCCAGGACCTAAAGGGATAACAGTAGTTACTATTGGAAAGAGAAATTTCACCTGTTTTTTTTTTCTTTTTTCTACCTTTTTCTTTCTCTTTCTTCCTATCTCAGGAAGTTTTGTGTAGCTTTTTTTTTACTATAGGAATGTATTATTTATAACTAGAAAATAATAAATCAAAGGAGAAAAGAGTGTGAGGGCTTTTGAAAAAAATCCCCCCAGTGGTATCTCAATATTTAAACATGCAACTCTATTTAATCATGCAAACTCAAGGTTGTTTATCAAATTCCCTGTAATTCATGACATGTTGAATTGATGTTGGAGTCTTGACCTACTGAAACAGAAGAGAGTCCAGTATTTTTTACCAAATACTTCTTAGAATCTAAAGGGATGCTTATCAGCTTCTTTGAATCTAGCCTGATAGTCCCTGTATTTTATGCGCAGAATAAATCTTTTCTAATGCTTAGGCCCTGGGCAGAAAAGAGCCACGCCATATAAGAAACTCCTGGTTCCCTTCCTCTGTGAAGACTTATCCTTAACTACAGTGAGCTGTTTTAAAACATAGGGATGTTACCATTGAAAAGATAGTGTGTTCCTCACAGATCCCAAGAAGAAGAGGCACACAGGGCCACACAGAGAACAGGGTTGACCAGGAGGCAGAGGGAAGAAAGGGAAAATGTGGGTAGAAGCCTTTACTGTAGTTTTCAGTGCAAGGAAAAGGCAAGGCAGGGTAAGCAGGTTTAGGGTTGGCTCATTTGAATAATTTCTGCAGGCTGGCTGTCCTGAGCTGTCTGATACTTGGCCCCGGTGTGATAAGGACCTGGGAACATTGACCTGGAATGTAAGAGCCAGATAGAGGAGGCAGAGGACGTGTGGAGTCTGGATTTGTTAATTTGCATACGAAAGGCACACTCCAGGTTGAACTGTTTTTCTCTAGGAATTAGCTAACCCTTCCAGGGACAACCCCTTTCTCATCAGCTGTCCTCTGGCCCCAAATATCCAAGCATCAAGAATAGAGAAGATATCACTAATACATGAGCCTTGATTGGGGACCATCCTGATGCGTCATCAGACAAGTTTCTTTGTCCCTGAACTTCAATGAGGGAAGGGGGGGTGCAGGGGGCACTGCCCAATTCTGTCCCCTAAAAGTACAGGCCCTCAAGGCTTTTAAGTCAGAGAGCCCCATTCCATACAGTCCTTGTTTTGTTTTGTTTTAAAGAAATCTGTTTCTTCTTCAGAATTAAAAACTGTACTTACATTATTAGGGCATTTCTCAGCAGCTTGCTGTAAGTTCTTGTCCCTTCTTCTGTTTCGTCCACCAGACCAGATTTCCATGAGGCAAGAGCAGTGACTTCCTATTCACCCTTGCATGCAGTCGCAACCGTACTAATTAATACTTAAACATTTGTTAAATAATCTAACTAACGAATGAATTCGGGGAAATAGGACATCTGTCGAAAATAGTACATGAATACAGGTGTCTCATTCTCTCTCCATTGTTTATGATCCTTGGAATTTTACCAACCAAATTTAAAAGAGGAGAAAAACTGTTTGCTAAAATTAGGGCCAATTCCCTTCTCTGGGCCAAGCCCAATTTTTTTAAAACAGCTTTGCTGATAGATGCCTTACATACTAAAAGTTCACTGATTTAAAGTGCAAGAAATCAATGGTTGTTAGTATAGTCACACTTGTGTACCAGTCACCATAAGCATCCCTGGAGGTCCTCAGAAGTGTTCGGTAAAAGAATTTCAACTTTCTTTCATTTCAGAGGTAGGGACTCCAACATCAACTTAGCATGTCGTGAATTACAGGGCATTTGATAAGCACCCCTAAGTTTTGCATAATTAAATAGTGTTGTGTGTTTAAATACGGAGATACAACTGGGGAAAATTTTTTTAGAAGACCTCACATTTTGGGGCACCTGGGCAGTTCAGTCAGGTGAGTATCCAACTCTTGATTTTGACTCAGGTCATGATCTCTGGGTAGTGGGAGGGAACCCTGTGTCAGGCTCTGTGCTCAATGTGGAGTCTGCTTGGGATTCTCTCTCTCTCTCTCTCTC
>NW_024423319.1:98676205-98710787 GCF_017311325.1 Ursus maritimus
TCTCTCTCTCTCTCTCTCTCATAAGTAAATAAAATCTTTAAAAAACACAATCCTTTTTTAAAAATCCCATTTTTTGTTTCTGTTTCTCCCTCACTCTCCCTCTGTGTTCTCTCTCTCTCTCAAATAAATAAATAAAAATCTTTTTAAAAATTTAAAATAAAATCTTTTTTAAAAAAGGCAATGTTTGGGGGCACCTGGGTGGCACAGCGGTTAAGCGTCTGCCTTTGGCTCAGGGCGTGATCCCGGCGTTATGGGATCGAGCCCCACGTCAGGCTCCTCCGCTATGAGCCTGCTTCTTCCTCTCCCACTCCCCCTGCTTGTGTTCCCTCTCTTGCTGGCTGTCTCTATCTCTGTCAAATAAATAAATAAAAATATTTAAAATAAATAAAAATAAATAAAAATTTAAAAAAAATAAAAAAGGCAATGTTTGAACTGAAATGCTTATACATTGTGGGTGAAGATTTAAAATGGTAGAGCCACTATGGAAAACAATCTGGTGGTTCCTCAAAAAAACTGAACACAGAATTGCCAAATGACCCAACAAATCCACCTAAGTATACACCTCCAAACAGCTCAAAACAGGTGTTCAAACAAAAACTTGTATATTAAAGTTCACACAACACTATTTACGCTAGCCAAAGGGTGGGACCAACCCACATAAATGGCCATTTCATGCAAATGGAATAGTGCAATATATGGTCTTTTATGACTGGGCTTTTTTCATTTATTACAATATTTTCAAGGTGGATTCATGTCGCAGCATGTATCCGAGCTTCACTGCTTTTCATGGCTGGATAATATTCCGTGGTATGTATATACTTTATTTTGTTTATCTATTCATCTTTTGATGGTCATTTGGGTTGTTTATACATTTTGACTAAACAAATTTCTATGAAATGTCTAGAACCGGCAAATCCATGGAGACACAAAGCAGATTAGAAATTGCCAGAGGCTGGGGAGTGAAGGAACCAGGGGCAAGTGAGGTGGGGGTTCACTTCCAGTGAGCACAAGGTTTTCTTTAGAGGTGATGAAAATGTTCTGCAAGTAGATTATGGTGCTTTCATGGAGAATATATATATATTATATATAATATATGTGTGTATATATGTGTATATACATATATATGTGTATATGTATATATACCTGTCCCTTACTTCTTCTCCTGTCCTAGATTTCTCTTGTTAAACTTCTTCTAATGCACCTTTCTTCCCCTCTATTTTTCCTAAAATACACTCATAGAAATGTTTAATGAAAGCAGAGGGGAAGGAGAAAGGAATAAGGAAGCAGGGAAATACTGGAGCGGGAAACACAGCAATTCCTCTCCGGCACACTGTGTTATCTTTCTCAGTCTGGGTCTCTCTGACGGCAGCACTTGAGACATGGGTGCAGATCATTTATTTGGGAGTGGATCCCAAAGTGTGGGAGTGATAGTGAGGGGAGAGTGATGTAGGGAAGGAGAATGAGCCACAGTAAGGGTGCTTTATTACAGCTTACAGGGCCTCGATTCCACCAAGACCCCTGAACAGCCTATAGAAGACCTTCCAGAACTGTCCACCTGACAGGCTGGAGTATTCGCACGCAAGCTCTTGTTGCCCCTTGCTCGATGGTGGCCGCAGGGATGATAACTCACAGACAGTGCTTTAGTGGGGGCTCGGCGTGTCCCTGACATTGAGGAAGGCATGGGGCAGAAGGGAAAGAGCAACAGGAGGTGAGCCAGTGCTGTTCCCCACAGCTGCCCCTGAAATAGGGAGCATAACTGGGACCATGGAGCCATATACTACATGCCCTGTCTAATATACTATGGAATTCTTTAAAAATTATTTTTTAAGATTTTATTTATTTACTTGAGAGAGAGACAGAGCAGGGGGAGGAGCAGAGGGAGAGGGAGAGGGAGAGGATCTCCAGCAGACCCTGCACTGACCGTGGAGCCCAACTCGGGGCTCCCATCCCATGACCCTGAGATCATGACCTGAGCCAAAACCAAGAGTCTGCTGCTCAACCGACTAAGCCACCCAGGCACCCCCAAAATTATTTCTGCTGAAATATAATTTCTATGCAATAAAAGGCACAGATCATAATAAGACACAATGGTGAATTTTGACAAATGTCTATGCCCATGAAAAAAGCCCATCATTTGAAATAAGGAACATTTCCATTATCCCAGAAAGTCCCTTGTGCCCCTTGAAACCAATCTCTGCTCACGACCCCTCCCCCAGTCCCCACCCCAGTCAACCACTGTTCTGATTCCTATCACCACAGATTAGGTTAAACTGTTTAAGAACTGCACATAAATTGAATCATACAGTATGTTTCTTGATGCTGGTTTCTTTTGCTCAACAAAACATTCTTGAGACTCAGTCATAATGTTGCATGATCAGTAGCTTGTTCCTTTCCCTTGCTGAATTTTCCATTATGTGAAAACGCCACAATTTATTTATTCATTCGCCCATTGATGGAAATTTGGATCACTGCCAGGTTTTGGCTATTATGAGGAAGCTTTATAAACATTCTTACACAATCTTTTGTGGTGATTTTTATAAATATCTTATCTTTTTAAAATTCTTTTTTGAATGTGTAGAACTGTCTTGTTATGTTGGTTACTCTCTTTGCTTCATAAATTTTAGTGGAAGGTGGAGAAGGAGCCAGAAAGAAGCAAAGGAGAAGGTCCGGCTCTGCTCTATTTCCCAGAAGAGCCATCACACCCCTTGGCCAATCAGGACATTTGTTATAAGGAATGTAATTAATACGTGTATTTAAAGCTGTTGTATGAGAAGTAGTGAATGCCTTTTTTTTTTAAATATGCCCTTGATTATCAAAAAATATGAGCAACAGACATCCGTAACTCCTGCTATACCTTTAACATATGGTCCAGGTATGCCGAGCTTTCAGTTTCTACTTTCTTCATTTCTGTAAAATTTGAATTTCCTATGAGTATGCTTTATTTTATCATCAGAAAAACAATAAAGATTCTTTAAGTATGCTCAATGTGGGTGAGCCTCTAAGAGCATACCTCCTCTCCCTCAAAATCACCATTACGATGAAATTTAATGATATCAACACTATATATATACACACACATGTACATACATATATAACATGTATATGTATATATAATATATATGTATGAATATAGAGAAAAATATTACGCATTTAACAGAAAAAAGTCTTGAACAGCCTGGAGCTGAGAAGAAGATATCAAATTATGTCCCCATTACCTTCTCCCACAAGAAATGGCTAAAATATATCCAAATAAGATTAGCATCATAAAGAAATTACAAACAGCAAAGATTTTTTAAATGTATGAATCAAAATACTGTTTTATTCAACAGATGAAATCAGAGACTCAGAAGTAGAGACCAGTCAAGATCCAAGGGGCTTCTCAGCAGACATTTTGTTCCTGGGTGTTCTCCTAACCCCAGCCCTGCTGTCTTGGTGGTCCAGAGGGTCTCTCTGTGAAGCCCCTCCAGGACTAAGCTCTTCTTACACTGCCCTAAGACTCTATTCCTCCCTGTCAAGTCCCCACTGTGCCACCTCCTAGCCTGGCTGCCTCCATTAAAACCCTCTTTCCTGGGCCCCATGCGCTGACTTCTCTTGCCTGCCAAGTTTATGACTTATTAACCCCCTGGGATTCAGATAAAGACCCTTCTTCTCTCTGCAGGAAACACATACATTTCAGCAGCCGCCTTCCAGCAGCATCTCCCCTGCCTCAGTGGTCTAACCTAAAATGCTAGCTTAAGTGGTGGGGATTCCAGGCCCTCTGGGAAGAGGGTGTTTATAGCAGTGCTATTTAGGGGCCACGCCAAGCTGCCAATGACAGCACGCAGACGACCACCTCCTCTGCTTATGGCATGTCCTGCCTCTACTCTTTACCCTCAAGGATGGAGACTCGAAAGCAGAAAATCATGAATAGCAACTTTTTTAGCTGCCACTGGTGCACAACTCTGTTCTCACTATGGAGCCAGGATATGTCATGCTTGGAAAAGCCATTGCAGCAGTGGGGTGATCTCATTAAAATCATAAAATAAACTAAAGCAATCAACACTGCATCCTTGGAAGGCTGGAATAAGGCAGGAGCTCAGAAATTGCTGGTAGGCAAAAAGATCCTTTTTCACATGGGGGAGAAAAGATTCCAGCTCCTATTCTTATGCTTGGGTGTCTGAACGCACGCATACCGGTCTAATCACATACCTTGCTTCCCTGGCACGGAGGCGCACAAGATAATCAGCCCTGATACATTAAGAAGTCAGCATCACCTTTGGTATACACCCTACAGAAAAACTTATGTATTTTCATGATGAGACATATGCGAGAATTTTCATAGCAGTGCTCGTCGTAATGGCCTCAAACTGGAAACCACAGAACAATCGTCAATAGTAGAATGGATAAATAATACAGCAATGGAGAATTAATGATCTTCGGCTTTGCACGTAATGCAGTTGCAGCTCACAGGCATGACTCCGAGTGTTGGAAGCCAGACACGAGAGTGCGTACTGCAGGCTGCCACTTGCGTGAAGCGTACAAATGCTACTTTCGTACACCGTTAGGACTCAAGCGCGTGGTTACCCACGGAGGCACGTGGTGACCATGCACGAGGCAGGAGGGAGCTTCTGAGGTGTGGACACGCTCTGGTTTTTCGACCTGGGTGCTGGTTTCACGGGTATAATCGGGTTGGAAATCTCGCTGAGCTGTACATTGAGGCGTATGATAATTTAATAAAAACTAACTTCACAAGCACAAGGCTTCAGTTCCACTGTGCAACGTCGTTCCAGTCGTCAATGACAGTGTGTCCCACGCTTAAACATTTGTTGAGAGGGGAGATCTCATGTTAAGTGTGCTTACCACAAGAGAAATTTTTAAAAAGTCCTCAGCATCAGACCGCGGCAGAGGCCTAACGACTGCAAACTGCAGTAAAGGAAATCTGGAGTAGCCACAAACAGTTAAGTGGTAGAAGGGTGTGTTCTGTGGCTGATAGCTATTGAGGATAGAACTTGGAAAAGTAGAGGAAAGAAAGTGAGAAATGTGTCAAGTCCCTTCTTGAAAAAAAAGAAATATCTTAATGCCCTAAATGTCTCACATCAGCAGACTGCACTAGCAAAAAGAAGGCCCCGTGTCAATGCAAGAGGAAACCAACCCATGGAATTTCTTCCCTCCACTGCAAGTCATAAACAATATCATTACGTTCTTATTCTGAGAAGCAAGGGGAATTTAAAAGCAATTGCTTTCTCTTTTTTTTTTTTCCCTATTGATAACTGGCTCCAAACCCTCAGACTGGAACAGGACAACGTGTCTGAGGGCTGTCGGTAGGATCCCTGAACCCAAAAGGAATTGCTCAGAGCAATGACAAAGGTTGATGAGCATGATTGCTGGAAAGGAGTCTGGTGCTGCCTCCATCTGAGAGCACTGGACCAGGGCCTAAAGAAAGGCAAGTAGAGGCCAGCAGCAGAGTCGGGGAGTGAGACAGGGACTTTGGGGAAAGATGACTAGGAAGCCAGCAATTTCCCCAATTGTCCCATGAGGCAGACCCTGATGCTGACTCCTTGGGGTCATGCCCATTGCTCAACACCCGGACCCTCAACATTCTGGTCCAGACATGCACAGGTGAAAGTAGTCAAGCGCTGGAGGTAGAAGAGACAGGGCAAGCACTCTGAGAGCCATAAATGTCTAAGACAACTGCACATCATTTTATACACGCATGAGAGAGAAAGCTCTGATGCAATTGTGACAAGGGAAGTGAGACGATATTGAGTTAATTTTTCCTCCAAAGAACAAAGAACTCCTTTGGGATAAGCTGGGAACCTTCCTAACCCACCAATCTTACTACTCCTTCAAGTCCCTTTCCCCCAAAGCATTGTTTTTTACACTTTCGGGCTCTATAAATACCCTGGAGATCTTGTTAAAATGCAGATTTTCATTTGTGGCTCTGGACTGGGGACCCGAGATTCTGCATTTCTAACCAACTCCCACGTGGTGCTAATGCTGCCAGTCTGAGGACCACAGTTTGAGTGGCGAGATCCTAAAACAGGGATTTTTTTTTTAAGTGGTCATAGAAACCTGACAGAATCCTCTTATTGGTCACTTCAAATTTTATGTGAGTATACCCTAATCGTCTCTGGAAGATACAAAGATACTATGAGCAGACATGGTGGGGGGGCAGACACCGGCTGACAGAGGGCAGAGGTGGGAGACACACCATTTCCTGCATACAGATTGTACTTGGTGATTCATGAGCCATGTGAAGATATCCCCATCTGAGAAATTAAATAAATAAATTTACAACAGGCAGGAAAAAACCAAGAATTCATTTATTATATCTGGTTTGTTTCTAGGGAGTAAAGCAGGCACCAGTATAATCTGTCTCAACATTTTGATTCATTCCGTAACTTGGTAAGCAAAGCCAGCTCCATTGTGTGGAGACATGATTAGCATCCAGGAAGCACTAGGCTTGAGCACCAAGGTCCCTCATCCTGTCCTGCAGGCATTGAGAGTGAGCACCCTCACCGAGACGGGGCGGGGNATCCGGAGCAAAGCTGTGAGGATCAGGAAGAGGAAGAGCATATGCGAGGCAGTAAAGTCTGAGGGGGGAAATGAACACTTCGTTGGAGGGGGCAATGTGTCCTTTAACAGGACAACTGATTTTCAGATACATTTTCAGACCGTGATTTCTTCTACTTATGATTTCCTCCTAAGTGGAACACTTGATTAAAAGGCGTGTTAAAAGTGTTGGATATTGGGGCGCCTGGGTGGCACAGCGGTTAAGCGTCTGCCTTCGGCTCAGGGCGTGATCCTGGCGTTATGGGATCGAGCCCCACATCAGGCTCTTCTGCTATGAGCCTGCGTCTTCCTCTCCCACTCCCCCTGCTTGTGTTCCCTCTCTCGCTGGCTGTCTCTCTCTGTCGAATAAATAAATAAAATCTTTAAAAAAAAAGTGTTGGATATTTATTGGTAAACTTTGTAATGAAGGATGCCATGCAAAGTAAAGTGCATAAATCAGAAGTATATAGAGATCAATGGAATTCCACCAGGTGAACGCACCGAAGTAAAACAGAATCAAGAAATACAACGTTTTCAGAACATCAGAAAGCACTCCTTAAGCTTCCTTCCAGTCACTAACCCCCACCCCAAGGTAACCTCTGTTTTGACTTCTAAGAGCATAGTAGTTATGTCTGCTTTTGAATGTTACAGAATGGAATCATACTATCATACTTGTAGGATTTCAGTTAGCACCCTCGTGGTCCCCTGTTCTCGTCAGCAAATGCTACATCTTTGTCTCTATGCTCAGAAAGCGGTAGCCATGAGTGTCTGGCTGATGAAGTCAGTGATCAAAGTACATCCCTAAACCAGTGTGTGTGTGTGTGTGTGTGTGTGTGTGTGTGTGTGTGTGTTTCAAAAAAACTGCTTGAGAGAACATCGCGCCCCCAATTTACAATACCTCTCTACAAAAGGGCACATCCCAGGACAGCATCTTTATCTCCATTCTCTTTCCAAGTCATCAATTTTAAATTACCACGTGACCCAGAGGCACTGCAGATCCCAGGTCCGCAATCTCTTCAGAATCAGGAAAGAGAATGGAGAGGATCAATCTTCAGCCTGTCAGCAAACCCTGAAACAACAATATCCCTGTTAACCTCGTTAGGAAGAAATCCCATTCTCTCATGCTCTGGGGAGGAGAGAGGCTGCAGCCCCTGAAATTAGATTATCTTCTCTGCTGGTGCAAGATGGGGCAAGACCAGGGGTGACTTCATTTTGGATTTAGTGGGTGACTAAGTGGGGCGCCTGAGGGATGTCTTTTGGGTGTGGACACTCCGGGCAGGGAAGATATATAAAGTGACACAAAGATGACTTCGGAAGAAAACGCTATAAAGGCAATTGATGAAGTCGTTGACAGAACACAGACTTGGAAATCTAGTTACGTAGTATGGGTGTCAGGAATCAGTGCTATTGATGACCACACAGAGGATACTGGATGCTGAGAGTAGAGCAGCATCTTTACTTTCCCATTTTTTTCCCTCAGAAAATGTCTCTGGCTGAAGTCTACATCCCTCCATGTCAAACCCAACAAGACTGAGGAGATTATAATAACCATGGGGAAGGATGTGAAGAACAAGAACACTTTTTATCATTGCAGGAGACATGAAAACTTCCTTCACAGTCCAGAATAAAATTGTTATGGCTCTGGAATGTAAGGTTTTAATACAAAATGTTCGCCCATGTAAAGTCCTATTTTAACAGCCAGATGTATGTTACAGAGCCTGATATCTTGATTAGGTAACACATCCCATCTTACTTGCGGTCATTGGAACCCACTGGTGGTGGCATGTGACTTTTATGAAGGGAAGCTGTGGCAACTCGCAGAGCTTTCAGTCAGCAAACGTTCACACTTGGCATGAAGCGACGTGTATTCCGTGGTCTCGGGAAACTCACCATCGGGTGGAAGATGAGCATCACCTGGGGGCTGGGTTGAAGTGCAGAATCCCGAGCCCCTCCCCACTCTTGAATCAGAACCTGCCCTGGAGGAAGATTTCCAAGGTGGTTTACACCCGCATTTAAATTGGAAAAGCTTTGAGCCTAAATGACACTCTAGATGAGTTATTCTCAACCCTGGCTACACATTAGAACTTTCTGGAGAATTTGAAAAGTCCTGCTTCCCAGTAGAGCAGCATGTCACGAGAGGACCTGGGTTCGGAACATGAGGTGGAAACACTGTTGGCGTACTCCAGGAGCGGCAAGCAGAGCTGAGTGATGGGAAGAGTGGTAGGTGTAAGGTCAGCAGGATAGGCTGTTCCAAGGTAATGTTCAGGCCATTGGAACTGGTAAGGGGTTTTTTTTGATGGGAAGCCATTGGTGGGTTTTGAACCGGGACTAGCTTGTAAGCATTCAGAATAGGAAAAAACTCAAGCATTAAAAAGGAAAACAAGAGGCACCTGGGTGGCTCAGTCGAGCATCCGACCCTCAATTGCAGCTCAGGTCATGATCTCAGGGTCATGGGCTCAAGCCCCGCACTGGGCTCCACACTCAGCAGGCAGTCTGCTTGTCCCTCTCCCTCTGCTCCCCACCCTTTCTAATAAATGAATAAAATCTTTCAAAAAAAAAAAGCAAAACAAAACCCCTACATACTGAGAGTAGTTACTCTATTAATGCAGTGTAGAAAGCAAAACTTTGTTAGGATAACAGAATTCACAGAGAAAAATGAATTAAGTAAACCCACAGGTTGAAGTCCTTACCTGCTGCTGCAAGATCAGTTGATCAACTAGCAGAGTGGGAGGGAGGGGGACGGAGGAAGAGGCAGAGAGGGAGAGAGAGAGAGAGATCAAGAAGAGCGCCCCCCTGTGGACGGGAGATTATTTACAAGGGAGCACAGTAGATGGCACACCTTTCCCAGGCTACTCCTTGGGCTGCTCCCTTCTCCACCTCCGACACTTCCTCTACGACATCCTTTTTTGCCAGACCCCCAGTAACGATCCCCTGAGCAAAGTCACGGAACATCAGCTAGATGAGCTCTGGTAGAGTCTGTGTGCTTGGCTCTAGTCTTCATCCTGAAATGGGCCTACCTCCCTTCTCCCTCAGAATCACAGTTCCGGGGGGGGGGGCGTTGACAGCGCAAAGTGAGGGTGGAGAAGCACATGGTGCAAAGTCTGGGATATGACTCTCGAGGACTGTTAAATCCACCAGACAGTAAATAGCCTCCAACACGCTTCTCCCCGCTTCATAGATTTGGAAACTGAAACCCAGAAAAGTGAAGCAATCTGTTTGTTTGTTCATTTGTGGTCAGAAATGTAGAGCTAGTTTGTGGCCAGATCTAGTCTAGAGCCCAGGCCCTCCATGAAATTGCCTGTCCTCTGAGGAGGGCTAAACCCCTTCTCCATGAGGGCGGTTCGCCTCCAGAGAGCCTGGCACCCTTCTACTCCTGAGCCTAGAGTGCGGATGTCTGCCCTTGTCCCCGTGCTTGGGGCTTCTGTGACTATTCCAAAGATTCTCACTTGAGTCAGGACAAATCCAAGAAACAGATGGCGATGTCAGAGGACGCTCTGAGGCTGTGGAGTGTGAAAAACTCTTAACTGGTGGAGGAAGTTCCAGGCCTTCCCGAACTTCGTGGACCTGAGCCATCTCGGCAGACCAGAAGGAAACCCAAAGGAACCAGAATTATAAGCCCCTTCATGGAGCTGGCTGCCAGCCCAAGAAGGTCCCCTGGGGCTTGACATGATCCCTGTGCCCCAGAAACAAACCCCAGCAATCAGCACATAGCCCGGCAGGCTTCCGCAGACTTGGATATAATGGTCCCCACAGTCGGCCAAATTCTGGGCAAAAGCAGTGTGATGGGACCCCCGATTCAGGAACCACTACGGGTCCACTACCTGGGCATCCACTCTAGCTCACGCTACAAAACGAGTCCCTCCACAATGTGGTGGCTTCAAATAATAAGCACTTATTCATTCCCCTGAGTCTGTGCATCAGCTGGGAGGTTCTGTTCTGGGCTACCTAGGATGGTCTCACTCACGAGTTGGCAGGGAGTTGGCGGGGAGTTGGCGGGTAGTCGGCAGGGGGTGGGTCCCAGGGGCCTCAGCTGGGCTGGCTGGTCTGCTCCATGAAGAGCAGCAGGCTAGCCTGGGCTTCTCCACATGGTGGGCTCAGGGTTGCAAAGAGCACCCAGAGAGGGCAGACTCCAAAGGGCGGACAGGGGCGCTTGAAGATTCTGTTCGTGTCGTATCTGCTACTATCCTGCGGCTAAGTCCAGATTCAAGGGGTAGGAAGATAGTCTCCACCTCTTGCTGGGAGAAGCAGCAAAATTAACTTGCAGAAGGAGGACATACAGAGATGGGAGGAATTTGCAGCCTTTTTTGCAAGCAACCAAATCAACCACACTACCTGTGGCAGGAGAAATGCTCTCTGGGAGTGCTTTGTCCAAAGTCCTCTGCGCGTACATCTTCCTCCTCACCCCATGAATGATACAGGGCTTCTCTTCCTTCTTTCCTAAAATCATTTGCTTTGCCTCTTCGGTGACCAGATCCTACAGAGACATCACAATATTCCAACATGAGAAAATTCTAATAAAAATCGCTGGTGTTCCGTATTATCTCCTGATTTATATATTACATCCATACACTAGTTATTTTTATCCTTGGGGTCATTCGTGCATGCACCAAGTAAAACTTTTAAAAATGTATTGTTTTCCTATTAAAGATATTTTAGAACACTCTTACTCAGAGAGCCTGCCTGTGGACAGCGGCTTTCTGCCCAATACCAACGTCACAAATTACATTCAGCAAATCAACGTGCTGTAAGACAGTAGCAGACGACATTAGAAATGTAATGCTTGGCTGGTTGTTTATTGCATGTATTGACTATTTTTCACATATCAACGCATGGATGTTTAAAGGTCAGGATTGCATTTACACCTGAGTTGTCTAAAATAAGAAAGCCGGGGCGCCTGGGTAGCGCAGTCGTTAAGCGTCTGCCTTCGGCTCAGGGCGTGTTCCCGGCGTTCCGGGATCGAGTCCCACATCAGGCTCCTCGGCTAGGAGCCTGCTTCTTCCTCTCCCACTCTCCCTGCTTGTGTTCCCTCTCTCACTGGCTGTCTCTCTGTCACATAAAAAAAAAAAAAAAATCTTTAAAATAAGAAAGCCATAACCAGGAAACTCAACAATATATTTTTCTGTGTGTGCTCCATTTTCTCTCTGGCCAAGTCCTCCAGTGTTCGGATAACACACAACCGAGCATGCATTCTGGGTATAGGAGTGAGATGGTATCAAAGAGGCAGAAATTGTTTTTTAATGTGGCAGGTTTCTAAGAAGAATTCGGTTTTCATTGGTACTGGTGACATTCGATATGTTTAAATTTGGAAAGACCTGACCTTGGTATTCCTCCTCTCTGTATATGTCTAGAATTTTATGAAATAGCCCATCTATTCCAGTTAAAAAGAGAAAAAAGAAAAACCACCAGGAATCTAGTCCAAATGCTCATCTCCTCTTAGAAATAGCTTTCTATGTAGTATGTAAATTCATCCTTCTATCAAAAGCATCCATAAGGGGCACCTGGGGGGCTCTGTCAGTTAAGTGTCTGACTCTTGATTTTGGCTCAGTTCATGATCTCAGGGTCGTGGGATCGAGCCCCGAGTTGGGCCCTGCGCTGGGCATGGAGCCTGCTCAAGATTCTTTGTCTCCTTTTCCTTCTGCAGTGCCTACACCCCCCCTCGCTAAAAAAACAAAAGCAAAAACCACCAAAAGCATCCATGAGATGTATTAGCTGCCCTTACAGGTCATCGGGAGTTGTCCCATTTGTGTGTGCCCAGAGGTAAATGTATCTGGGCATCTGCATAAGAGAATATTGTTTCCTTCCAATGCCAGGTCACATGAAGTCCCAGCCTCTTTGGAAACACGTCCACATTTGAGTGTAAATACGTCATGAATGATACAACACAAGGGTTGCCAAACTTTTCCTATAAAGGGCCAGATAATGAACGTTTCAGGCTTCTCGGGCCATACGTTCTCTCCCAACTACTCAGCTGCGCCGTCATAGCAGGAAAGCCGCCACAGAAAATCTGTAAGCACGTGGAGGCAGTGTTCCAATAGCACTTTATTTATGGACCCTGCATTCGGAATTTCATGTCCTTTTCACACGTCATGAAACATGTCTTTTTCACATGTCATAAAACAGTATTCTTTAAAAAAAAAAATGTTGCAACCATCTACAAATGCCAAAACCGTGGTTGGCCCTTGGGGGGTAGAGAAACAGGCTGTGAGTCAGATTTGGCCCATGAGCCATAGTTTACCGACCCCTGACCTGGTCCATTCATGAAGGGAGCAGTCCGCTGACGGAGGAAGCAGGGATTCCAGACCTGAGCTCTCCCCAACTCCATTTTAGCATGTCTCTTTTCTCTATAAATACATTTCTCTGGGAAAGCTGATTTCTTTAAAAAAAATTTTAAGTGACTCTGCTTTTATATATAACCGCAGGGAAGAATTGCTTCTTTGTGCTTCTGTATTTTTTTAAGTAAAGATAAAAGCCATCTGAGAGCAAATTAGTTTTCCCTTTATTTGCACATCATTTCGTGGGTTTAGGTCTTTCCCTTTCCTTATTTATTCCTTACAGAGCTCCGGATTTCTTTGTGTGAGTGACATGACAATAATCTGTGAATTGGCAACATGAGTAATAAATCACGAAGTTGTGGAACAAAACTCATTCCGATAATGGCAGCTCATTCCTCCATCCCAGAATCAGCAAATTCCATCCTTCAAGACCCTCCATTATGCATTGTGGTCTTAGCCCTGTATTGTCTTTGATTATAGTATATCATAAAGACCTGTGTTCAATCTGATCCTTTTTGATTTTCCAATTTAGATCTCAAGAAGTGAATAAAATCAATGCCGGCATTTTGACAGTGGTAGTACTTCAGACTTTGTTCAGCACTTTTTTTTTGTAACTTACGTTGCTCTGTATTCTGATGATACATAGAGAATGTTTCGCAGTGTTTGCCTTCATCTCATTGAGTTGAATATTTCTGTCTGATAGAGAGGAGCTGAATGCCTCCATGTCCAGATAAAACTGCTCCCCCACTCATTTCATTCCAGATGAATTAAACTGTTCTGAGGACTCTTTTAATGTTATTTTGCCATCCGATGCCTTCGGATTTTTTTGGTAAAAATATCAGACCGGATTTATTTAGTAGCAGTTTTAACTTTTTAAGTGGCTGTTTGAATACTAAACCCATTTTTATCTTCTTTCCCCACAGTCAACATGATATGACATCAACCTGTTCTGAGTGGTTAAAGGCTCCCCTGAGGTTCTTTTGAAGCACTTGCGCAAGGTCTTATTTACATCCTCCTTCGTTCCTGTGTTACCACCTAAAAAAATTACGCAAATCTCTGTTTTTCAGCATAAGCCTTTTCCTTCTTTGGGTTAACCATGAATTCAATTCAATTCAGCGATTGTTGGCGGCTTAACGGGACACCAAGCTTGGTGCTAAGTATTGCAGGAGATACAAATATGAGTGGTACAATGCCCAACCTCAAGGCATTCACATTCGTCCTGAGAAAGAAGAGCCCAAATACTGATAAGGGCCAAATGGAATAGAATGTGAGAATTGGGTTTTAGGTGGGGGGCTCTAGATAATGGAAAGATTACTTACTGCGGGTCTCATAGCATCAATTTTAAGCTTTAAGGATCCTCGCTGTCTACTTTGGTCGGATAAAATGAGTTAGCAGCTTCTTTCTGCTTTGAGATCCCACGATTAAACTTCAAACCATATTAAAAATGGTATTCCCGACACCGATCAAATGTACTCAGTATTCTTGCAGGGGGAAAAAAGGGCTAAAATATGACATTGTTTGAGGCATGACCTATTTTCTGTTTTGACTTTATCGTTTAGTGCAGTAAAAAATTTGCTCACTATGGCACAGAAAGTAAATCCACTGAATGGAAGAACTAGTGCGGCTGAGTTTGGGAATGTAAATTGAATTGACTGTTTGACTCAACTGGCTGCGCAGCTGAAACTGGTAGAGCTCAAACCTCGTTGGACTGGGCCTGCGCGCGCATAGCTGGGGTTACGCTACGTGGAGAAAAGCAGAGGGACAGTTATTAAGGATCAGAGGTGAGAGGAAGTGATGGGGTTCAGAAGTCAGTGAGCAGTGAGTAAGCAGTCACGATCTGGCCCATCGGAGATGAGGTCAGGGTAAACAGGTGTAAACAGCAACTGAAAAGCGAAACCAGAGGTCCCACGGGAAGGCATTTGACGTGACTGAAGGGGAAAAAAGCAGTCCACCAGAGAATCGAATTAAAGGTGAGGAAAAGAGCTTGATAAAAACAATCAAAGGCTTGTCCTCATCTAGAACTTTTTACTCTCCTGCGAACCCCTGGACCAAACCCCTGGGCCATTTGAAAGGGCTGGTGATTATTCACATCTGACGCCAGTGAGGAGAAAATTCAGAGGATTGTTTCCTGAGGCAAACGGGAAGAACATATTCTTTCACTCGGCTTCTTTAAGCCCTATCACCAGAAAGGTGCTTTTTAAAGACAGACCTTATCATGAATGAGCACTTAGTTTAGCAAACTATGAGGTTTAACTTTTGGGACGAAACTGGCTGAGGACAGATCCTAATGCTCCTGAAAATGGCCCTTGGAATAGTGTAGAAATCGAGAGCTCCAAGCTTTTCGGGCTCACTCCACAAGTACTTCAATGGCCAACCCGGAACTTGAAATTGGTGGATATTTTCTGCTCCCTTTCCAAGCTGGCGCGGCTTCTCTTCTTTATAAAGGACTACGTGAGAGGTCTCTGACAAAAGGTGTTGCTCTGACAGAGCCCAGGTGCTGTTGGAACACAGCCCATCACCACCGGCTCAGTCACTGAGACTTGTAGGTACGGATCACAGCGGAATCGAAAAGACAGGGAGTTGGCCCCGTGGGCGGGTCTCCCGGACAGGCAGCTGTCAGTTCATTGTTGAAACACTTGCTGTTCCTCAGCGGTGACTTTTCCCCCCAGAAACTGGCTCAAACCAGCATGTGACCCTTTTGTATAATCTATAGAGACTGTTGGTTCACTGCAGAGCACTTGAAATTGAAAATACAAAAGGTTTCTTTGAGTGTTAGAACAAAACAGCCTCTGACTTGCCCTGAAAATGCACATTGTGGAGATTCTTATCTGGAGGGGCCTTTGATTTCCGGCCAGGTTTTGAGGAGGATGGTCTAATAATAACACAGCAAAGCCGTTTGAGTAGTAAATTCACCTAGAGTTTTTCAGAGAATGTGGAGAGGAAAATCCGAAAGAGAAATTCTCAAAACAGCCCCCGAACCAATCTATCCCACTCCTCCACCTCCCCCAAGATGAAAATGACAACGCAAAAGAACAAGCCTCTCTCTAGTAGCAAGAGTTGGTTATTTTCGCTCCCTTAAAAAAATATAATAACCCTTGTTGGCTGTTTCTGATTAATAAAAAGAATACATGCTGATTGCAGCAAATGGGAAAGTACCCATAATCCCAGCGCTCTGAGATAAGCATTCTTTCTATAGATCCCCGTACTGTATTTTTTCTAGTCAAAATTTTGTCATGGCGTGTGTACAGTTTTGTAGGAGCCCATTATTCCTGAGAAGGTAGAGATGGACAGTTCAATCTTCAAGAAACATCACCTGGGAAGGTCAGCTGACAACAGTTGTCACCTCCCCGATATACTTTCTCCCGTGGCTTTGGCCAAAGGAGACAGCGGCACTTCGACAAATTAAGGAAAAACAAAGTAAGGTGCACAGAGAGTGAGGACGGATTCAACAGCTAGTCTTGGCCTTTTGACGCTTCCTCTATGTTAATTAGCCAAGAATTTTGTGAGCTTCTCGTTTCATCCTATTCTACCCCCAAACCAAGCTAACTCCCACTTTATCTGGGCCCCCCAAATGATCATGAATGCAAACAGAAATGTGCTCTAGAAGGAGATGGCTAAACCCACACCAGATTTCTATGGTGTGAGTAGGTGTGCACGTGCGCAGGCGCTGCTGTGTGCACACACCCATCGGGAACGATCACCCCAAAACAAAGGCACTTGAGCTTTCTGAAGGGCAACAAGAAGCAACCGTGAACTAATTACAAAAGATACCATTTGCGAAGTCCTACCTGGGCTCTGTGCTAGTGATTCTGCTTGCATTATTGAATCACACTTCTTTCCCGCTCACACCGCTTAAACTGCAGCCTCTCTCCCACCCCCTGCCCCGGCTCCCGTGAGTCCCATTACAACGCTCTACGGGGGCACTTTTTCCCATAACACTTGTCACCTTTTATGAACTTTATCATTTACTTGTTTTGTCATTGTTATTACTATTATCGCTGTCCCACCATTGTCTGTTTTGTTCATCGATGTAACCCAAGATCCTCAGTTTCTGGCACATAGTAGGAGTTCATTAGATATGTGTTCACTGAATGAATGCATCAATGCTTTACTTCTTCATCTTCACCCCAACCCTTTTTAGATCCTTGAGACTGATGCGATCGCCTCCATTTTTTAAAGATTTTATTTATTTACTTGAGAGAGAGAGCAAGAGAGAGAGAGTGTGCACACGCACACGAGCTGGGGGTGCATAGGGAGATAGAGAAGCAGGCTCCCCGCTAAGCAGGGAGCCCGACTCAGGGTTCCAGGGCTCGATCCCGGGACTCTGGGATCATGACCTGAGCCCAAAGGCAGACACTTAACCGACTGATCCACCCAGGCGCCCCAATCATCTCCATTTTAGAGAAGAGGAGGTTGCAAAGGAGGTTGCAAAAATTGGCCTAGGGTCACATAGCTAGTAAGTAATAACATTTTGGTTCTGAAATCAAATCTCTCTAGACTCCAAATCTGGTACTTTGAAGAGTGGTTTCCAGACCAGTGCTGTTCCATGAAGTGTTATGGTTGAGGTAAGTGAAATTGAGAGGGAATCTTTGGAAACTTCTTTAACAGTTTGACATTGCTGCAACATCTAAGAAAGAGTCTATCCGCGGACTGGTCTCGTGAAACAGGGAGCAGACCAGCCTGGCTGTTGTCACACTTGCCTGGTGAGTTACGTGCGACGCCAGCCGCACACGAGTTATGCACAGTAAGACCACATTACAATACGTCATAATTTAGAATTACTCTGTCACCTGTAACTCTAAAGTCTGTAAGAATCATAGAATTTAGGAATTTATTTCTTTTAATAACTTTTCATTTTTACAACACTTTAACTTTTAGGGATTCACATGATTAACTAAATTAAGGAAGTAGATTTGATGCTGAATTACATTTGACAAAAGAAGCTTCGCTGGGACATTTT
This sequence comes from Ursus maritimus, assembly GCF_017311325.1. Lineage (NCBI taxonomy): Eukaryota > Metazoa > Chordata > Mammalia > Carnivora > Ursidae > Ursus > Ursus maritimus. The sequence goes on from NW_024423319.1 coordinate 98,693,969, forward strand.
TGTCAAGAAGATAAACCATTTCTGATGGCAGCAGGAGTAGTAAACCAGATGATGTTAATCAAAGCTGAGTCCTGAAAAAGGAAGGCCAAGAGGAGTTTGTACTAGTTTTATGCACAAGTATTTTCCTTCAAGTGGTAAGTTCAGGGTTGTAGCCATAACTGATGGTAAAGTACTTCAAACAGAGTGTATTAGTTGTAGAGATTTTCTAGCTAAAAAGGGCAATAAAAATATCAAAATGTGAGCAGCATTTACAGGCCAAACATAAGAAAGAAAGAGTACTGAAATAAAAAGTCAACAGAAGCAGATACTCAATTTTTCACATATAAACACTAGTGCTGTGCAGGCTTCTTTTTTTTAAGATTTTATTTACTTATTTGAGAGAGAGAGAGAGCATGAGCGGGGCTAGGGGCAGAGGGAGAAGCAAACTCCCCGCTGAGTAGGGAGCCTGATGTGGGGCTCGATTCCAGATCCCCATGATCATGACCTAAGCCGAAGGCAGACACTTAGCCGGCTAAGCCACCCAGGCGCCCCATCTGTGCAGGCTTCTTATAATGAAGCCCTTCGGTTTGCTAAGACTCCAAATCCATATACAATTGCCAAGGCATCAGAGAAAGACACAGCAAAGATATTTGCTTGGAAATGTTGGGTAAATTGATGGCAAAGAAGGTAGCTCAGATATCACTTTCCAACAAGAGGAACAGGCTAGTTTATGAAAGAGCAACTCAAAGAAAACATAAAGCTCGCAAAGTGTTTTCCATTGCAACTTGGTATCATTAGCAAATAACTAATATAGCACCTTTTAGCAGATATACAATTTCAACATGATGGAAATATTAAGAATTGTTTTGTCAACCTCATTGCTGAAAATACAACTTGCACCACACTGTATAAAACTGGGAAGGCAAATGTTTCATCTGATAAAACACTGCCAATAAACGTGGTCAAACGTTTAGATTTCATGCGAAAGCAATGCTCCGTATTGTTTTTAAGTAGGCTCCATGCCCAACATGGAGCTTGAACTCACAACCCAGAGACTGAGAGTCACACGTTCTACTGACTGAGCCAGCCAGGCGCCCCTGAAAGTGACATGCTGATAAGTCAGCTGCAATCACACACACACACACTCTGAGTAGTTACTCAGATTAAGGTGGTTCTACAATGTAAATCAACACACTTTCCTTCAAGAAAATCTTGCTACGAAAATAATGTCAGCTGAACTAAACAGTGGGCTTAGTGTCATGGTAAATCTGAGAATTACATTAAAGCTACTGCATTATGGGGCACCTGGGGGGCCCGGTGGGTTAAGCGTCTCACTTCAGCTCAGGTCATGATCTCGGGGTCCTGGGATTGAGGGCTGTTGGGCTCCCTGCTCAGCAGGGAGTCTGCTTGTCCCTCTGCCTTTGCCCCTTACCACCCCCCACCTCTCATGTGCACTCAGTTGCTCTCTCAAATAAATAAAATCTTTAAAAAAGACACTAACGCGTTGCACTTCAGATTATTGTCCATATTTTGTGATAACATAGAAGCTGAACATAAACAATGATTTTTGCATGCTGGATATGATGATAAAGCAAGAGGAAAGTTTATCGAGAATGTATACACTACAGAATAAACTCTCAGTGTTTCTGCAAAATAAGAAACCAGTTTAATCCAACTTTTTAAAGGTACGAATTAGAGAGTTTGACATTTTTGTGTTATATTTTCACTATATTTATGATCTGAGCTCCGTGCTTATCCCATGCAAGGACATAGTGTGACATGTTTTTTGATGGCAGATAAGATCTAAAAACCAAAACAGAAGTTAGAACCTTGGAAGAACAAAATTTGTACAGATTGTTATGACCTATTTCACAATTTAACAATTATCACAGACTTGGGTAATGATCTCAATATTACATATCTGCAAAAACTTTTCTCTGAATACCTTACAAGTCTGATAGAATATTTGAGTTTTATTTTCCTTCAAAAAAATCACACACAGGAAATTCATGGATCTTAACCCCTCCCTTTATAAAAAGAGAACTTAAATCCAGTTATACTTTATAAGATCAATTGTTAGCACTGGCTGTTGATGAAAGATTGAAGATGAATTTTGAAAATACAGCATTGCTTACTTCATTTTGGATAAAAGTTCAAAACAAATATCCCCAGCTTGCTGAAATTGCCTTAAAATACCATCTTCCATTTCCCTCAGCACACTTACGCAAGACTGATCTCCCTACTCTGAGTGTTATTAAAACAAAACATAGAAACATTTTAGATATGCATTATGCTCTGTGAGTAGTCATGTCTAGATTAGTTAACGAGCAAGAAGGAGGCTTGTCTAAATCGTGGAAGGAGCCGAGATGCCCTTCAACAGATGACTGGATTAAGAAGTTGTGGTCCATATATATACAATGGAATATTACTCAGCTATCAGAAAGAACGAGTTCTCAACATTTGCTACAACATGGATGGCACTGGAGGAGATAATGCTAAGTGAAATAAGTCAAGCAGAGAAAGACAACTATCATATGATTTCTCTCATCTATGGAACATAAGAACTAGGATGATCGGTAGGGGAAGAAAGGGATAAAGAAAGGGGGGGTAATCAGAAGGGGGAATGAAACATGAGAGACTATGGACTATGAGAAACAAACTGAGGGCTTCAGAGGGGAGGGGGGTGGGGGAATGGGATAGACTGGTGATGGGTAGTAAGGAGGGCACGTATTGCATGGTGCACTGGGTGTTATACACAACTAATGAATCATCGAGCCTTACATCAGAAACCAGGGATGTACTGTATGGTGACTAACATAATATAATAAAAAATCATTAAAAAAAATAAAATAAAAAATAAAAAAAATAAAATAAAATACAAAAAAAATTAAAAAAAAAAAGGAGGCTTGTTTGTTACATCAAAACTGCAAATATTGGTATATACACTGTTTGTTCAAAAATGTATATAGGCGGGGCGCCTGGGTGGCACAGCGGTTAAGCGTCTGCCTTCGGCTCAGGGCGTGATCCCGGCATTGCGAGGATCAGGCTTTATCAAACTCTCCACTATGAGCCTGCTTCTTCCTCTCCCACTCCCCCTGCTTGTGTTCCCTCTCTCACTGGCTGTCTCTGTCTCTGTCGAAAAATAAATAAAATCTTTAAAAAAAATGTATATAGGCATTTAATATAAGGAATTGCCACTTGGCTCAACTTTTGTTTAGTTGTGATTGGAGCATAACAAGAAGTTATGTGTAATGGTGATTATATTAATAGCCTATATGCACATTTTCATAAACAACTATGCTTTCTGTGCTTCTCTTCTTTGTTTTATTTGCTTTGATTGTATTTATTCAAATGTAATTTGATGTCTGTTGAATCTAATAAGACAGTTAGACTTGAATTTTATGTCTTTGTTTCTTTTTTCTTTTATTTTTCTAGTATTTTGGTTTTATTGCATTTTTACAAAAGTGTCGGTTTACTGTGGGCTGGAAAATTGTTTAAATATCTAATCCTTTACCACAGATAGCTTGAGAAGCACTGCCCTGACGGCCTCCGCTTCAGGGCCATGTTGGCTACCAGGGAATCTGCCTCCATGGCGCTCCTTTAGATTTCAGCTGGTCCAACTCACTCACTGAATCTCCCTGAGATTTTGGATCAAACGATTTAGCACAAAATTGTTCCCTGCGTCCACGCACTCAGGTCTATTCACATAAACTCAACCTCCTGAGCCCTCTGGAACCCCGGAGTCTTATCCTAAGACCCCAAACCAAAAGAAAGCATGACAGAGTCCTTTGGGCTATTGAGAAATGCTGATGGAAATGTCTTTCCTTGTCCCTTAAACACATAGATGGAATGTGTTGAGCCAGGAGAGGTGGACTGAAAATCAAGTTGACAAGGAGAAACATGATAAGAATAGAGCAGAGCCTAATTATTAATGACAAGGAAGCTTGCCAGCAGGAAACAAGAGGAGGCCAGCAACCTGCTGGGCCCTGGAGACAGGTTTCGCTTCTGTTCCCACGTACCAGTTTGCGGGAGGCCTTCAGCATGCCCTCGTCTCCTTGGAGAAACGCTCAGAGATTTGGTAGTAGATTCTCTACACTCCAGACGACATACACACAGAAACACATCATCCACCAGTGCACCCACGAGCACTCTCAATTCTGTATCATGAGGCACCTCTTACCAACCAGGCACTTGATAGAAATCGGGTTTTTCATCCTTACAACAACCCCATGAGCTAAATATTCTTAGCCACGTCTTGCAGATGAGATGAATGAAGCACCAAGAATTTAAAGAAGTTGTTTACCCTCCAATCCACCTACTTTTCTCCGACTACATCATCGTTCCACCTGGGCTGCCCCTACCCCCATTTGCCTGAATTCTGCTGCTCTTTCATGACCCAGCAAAAATCCTGTGGTTCTCAGCTTGGGCTTTATCTTGGAATCACCTGAGGAGTTACTGCTCTCTGGGTCCCATTCCCAGGGAGTCTGGCTTCATCGATCTGGGATGTGGCCAATTAACATAGTTATCTAGCTTTCAAAATTTCTAAATAAGTCTAATGTTCCCCCAAAATAGAACACCACTGGCCCAGTCTCCAAAGCTGAGTTACATGCCCCTTTTCTGTGGGCCCATGGCACCTTATTTTTATTTAGTCATTCATTTATTTATTGACTATGTATTCCTGTTACCAAATTTAACTTCACAGTATTCGCATTGCCTGTTGCCCCCTGTAGATTTTAAACCACTGAAGACAGGAACTTTCTTGTTCACATTTGCTCATTCACTTATGCACTAACCTAGCAAGTATGCATCAAGTACCTACTGTAAGTCCGGCTCTGCTCTAGCAGTTAGCCATATAAAAGTGAGCGAGGTGCCACATGCACCTAGAGTTTAGTGAAGGAACAGAAGATACAAAGACAATACATGTGTTCTTAAATATGCAGCAGAGGATGCATCTGGGGGAAAGGTCTCAAGAGGGGTAAGAGCCCTTTGGGCAGGAGATTCTTGGGCCCCAGCTCTCTCGAGTGGGACTAGCGACATGTATGCAAGGCCCAGTACAAAATGAAAATGCAAAGCCCCTTGTTCAAAGGCAGGAGAAAAATGCTGTCAAGGGTACTAACATATAAAGCTTACTCTCTTTTTCCACGATCTGGCTTGTCGCAGTGTTATTTGCTATTTAATGTCATTCTAAGAAAGAAAAAGTAAAATTTTAAATTATTAGCATGCATTTTTACCATTCATCTTTATACCATGTGGTGCCAGTTTTAAATGCAAATATAGGAGCTTTTAACTCATATGAAGGATCACTAAAATTACACAATTCCTATTTTAAAACCAGAATAGGTATTCGTATTTCATTCTTACTGGAACAATGGAAAGCCTGCACAAAATTACCTCAACCGTTTTTATTTCACTTCTTGATGTGTGCACATTCTACCAATACTCTGTACCTTCAGTGTCCTGAGGAGCAGGGAAGGAGTGAAAGGAACAGGAAGTGTGTATTCGCCTCTTTCCCTCTTTCCTTCTGAGTCTTCATTTGCAGCAAAAGCGGTTAGCTAATACAGGAAAGTAAATGAGTAAGAAAGAGTATGATAGGGTTTCTTGCTCATTTGTGCTTTCTTAGAATTCCTTCCACACGCAAACAAGCTCTAAGGCACATGGGAAGTGTGGCCTTTCTGGGTCGTTTGCCCTCAGTGCCTCGATCACAGATGTAACACATTTACTCTGTGCTTGCTTTGAGTCACACAAAGCTCCCACACAGATGGGCGCAGCAGAAGCCCAGGCTGGGGGGGGGGGGCACTGTAAGCGCTCCGTGCGAGAGGAGGGGCAATGCGCCGCGGAGATGCAGCAGAAAGGAAGTGCAGTGCACGGCCTCTGCTCACGCGCATGCCCACTGTCCCACCAGACTTCATTTACAAAACACAAGTCTAAAGATAAAATTATGAAGCATTTCAAGACAGCAACAGCAGAACGTTAAATCAAGGGTGGGCCGTTCTGAGCCCAGGGCCCTGTAGGACCACACAGAGGGCACACTCACAAACCTGGCCCGGACTCTGAGTTTGGGCTAGAAGGGTGGGAGAAGAGGCTCTCAGTGACCACAAGCTCTCAGTGGGCTTATCTCAGGGGGCGTATTTTCTCAGTCCCATGGACTCCTCAAGCTCTGATGAGGGCTGTAATCAAAAGAGGACCCAAGTGGGACCCTCCATAGGCAGGTTCCAGGGAAGGAGCCCTGTCCCTTGCACCCAGTTCTAAAAGCAAGACAGATGGTGACTTCTACTCCCCAAGGAAAGATGGTGGGAGCGACAGGTTTGGGAAGACTAAAAGAGTTACTGTATCCTCAACCAAGTGTACTGAACAGACTCAATACATATTTATGAATAAATGAATGCAATGCACATACAGCAAACGAGTGGTCATGCGAGCAAACAGATGAGAGCATGTGTTTTGATGAAATGATACCTGACTTCCATTGGGAATGCAGGCCTACATTCAAAGCCAACTCTTCCTCTGGTTCATTAAAATGTGATTTTACATATGCCCTAATTGTGTACCATTCATCTCACACTATCACACCACACAAAGAACCACCAAAGCATCATCTTCCGTCTTCCTCTTTATATATAAATGATTTTTTTAATTACCTAAACTAACAAAATACTGAGCTCTGTGCTTTCTTGCCTCAATTATGTTTTTCATCATTATATTCCTTCTTCAACCTTGAGATTTACTTTTCTTAAATTGCATTCCCCACATCTGGGATACAAACCATTCTGTTGATACAGCAAATGCATATGATAAGGGAAGTGTGCATCTGTTTTAATTCTCTAAAACCCAGGCAAGATTTGACCAAACAAATCACTAGGCCATTCAAAAATGCACTTTTTTCATTGAGTATATTCATACTGAACTGGTAAGAAGTCAACACTACGGAAGAAAATGTTGCTCACCGATTCTTTTTTCTTGATGAACAAGATTGAAATATTTGGATCGGATTGGATGCCTTTTTTCAGTTTGATTAGGACAATGAATCTGTGTAAAATGTCCCACTACCAAAAAAGAAAAACTCATACACTCACTGAAAGCAAATAACCCAGGAAAAGAAAATAACCCACTAACATAGGCCTAATCAGTTCAATAAATATTACCTCTAGTTTCTCTTTTTGTTTTGAATTTTGTGTTTTAAGCAGGTACTTTGTACTTGGTCTCAAAAATCTCATTGCATGACTATGACTACCTAACCTATATAAAGAAAAAATACTTTTCCTACTGTAGTCTGAAACCTTCAGAAATTCTCCCTTCACTTTTGTGGCTGAATTCTCTCAACACTGGGCTTTTTTCTTCAAAAAGGCAGGTCTTGGTTGACAGACCTAATTCCTGTCTTGCTCACATGCGTATTTTCCATTACCTTCAACAATTCTAAGGCAATCTAATCAATAGAAATCAGCCAGATTTTAAAAGGCTATGCTAATTGTTCTAAATCCTTTTATTCACTAAACCTTCCTATATTTCACCCTTCCTTTAAAGAGAATGGTAATTTTTCTTTAGGAATCAATAAACTCTCCCAGAGCCATTGAAGCTTCCAGAAAAGGCTGTCAGGTAAAATTTCTATTTTATCTTAATTTCTTTCCATATTCATTGATCCCACTGGCTCAAAGACACAAAAACAAGACTAGATCTGAAAAAAAAATGAAATACAGCCACCAGAGCACAAAGTAATTAGTTAGCCATCCCTAGTACGAGTGGTTGGCCTGTTTCTGATGCGTAGGAGGCGCTCAGGCATGATTTGTTGATTGATGTTTAAAGGGCAAGGACCTGAGGGGAAATTGGAACATTCCTTATCATTGCATCCTTTCCAACTGTGTGAAATACGTGATTTTCTATAAATCATTCTCAAAATACGTTGTGTCAGTTTCAAGTATCAGAGAAAGGCAATTTGGACCAGTTCTCGGGCAATTTGTGATGAAAATTTGATGACAAAACAGTTCAACAGCAAATAGCATTCACATTTAGTGAGAAGTAGCTATGTGCCAGCCACTTACTAGGTACCAGACATATAAGATTGAGTCCTTGACTTCTAAAAGTTCACAGTGAAGTAGGGGAAATTGTAGTATAAATAATCATCATGAAATGTGCAAGCTTGTAATACAGGTATGTGCAGAGTAGTACAGGGACACGGACACCCAACAGTCGATGGGGATTCAGTAGAGTAGTCAAGAGCAGAGGCTCTGGAGTTAAATGGGGTTTGAATCCTGGATCTGTGATTCACTGGGTGACCAAGTTATTTGCAAGTTATTTGGCCTCTCTGGGTCTCAGTTTTCTCCTCTGTTACAGTGACAATGACAGTACCTATCTTATAGGGTCATTGTGAAGATTAAAGGAGTAACTTAAAACAGTGTCTGGAACATAGCACTCAAGAAATTCACTAGTAATATGATCAGATTATACCTAAAAGGGAGCCTAAAACTTGACCTACAAAAGTAGATTGGAGAACTATAGGCTTCGTGTTATAGGCATGCTTGGAGAATCCCAAGCAATTCTGCGGCTGGAGAACAGATTAACAGAATGAAATGTGAGAATAACACATGCTGGTCTGGACTGTGACGTACGTGAACCTTAGTTCTGCTATTCACTCACTAGCTGAGTGCCTGAGCAAGTCAGTCTGGCAGGAAGAGAGCAGGTGATCCATGCATGAGAACAAGTATTACTCTAGGTGTGTGGAAGGAAATGGTGTGACGTTGGCACTAAAACTCTGGCTGAATTGAAGTTGTGGAAGGCTTGTATATTACATGTATTACTCAACTATTGCCCCAATGATGCTATGTAACAAATAATCCTCCCCCAATCTTAGTAGCTTTCAACAGCAAGCATTTATTTTCTAACTCACAGGCAGGTCAGCTGAGGTTTGGCTTATTTTGGTTGATTTTTGCTGGGCGTCCACAAGTTCAGCCAGGGTTGGCTCCAGGCTACAGACCAGTTCTGCTCCACATGTCTCACTCTGGAACCTGTAGCCACCTGTACAGAGTATGTATTTCTGGGCATGCGTTCCTCATGACGGTAACCATGAAACCAGAGAGGGGGATTCAACCCATCTAAGCACAGTGGAAGTCTTCTCATGTCATGTCAGCCAAGACTCCATGGACAAATGCAAATCACGTGGGATGGGGAAGTATACTGTGTCCACATTACGTAAAGAATTGCAGTCACGTGGCAAAGGGCATGGATATATAACTCTATTGTGAGGAGAGGGAAGAATTAGGAACAATAATCCGATCGACCTGTTTAGGGGTTTTCATTCATTCTCTAGATTAAAAGATCCATGCATGACATTATATTAAGAAAATGCATGATTAGATCTAAATTTTGGAATGTTCATCCTGGGGACTATGCAGAAGGTGAATGGGGTGGGGAGGAACTTGAGGTGTTTGGACTGGTGCTTCTGATCCATGGGCCAGACAGACATGGTTAGGATATCAGATTTTATGAAGAGGATAAATGCGAAGAAAATTAGTAAGTTAGGATTAGCAAGACCTGGTGACTAACTGGATGTGCCATGAGGGGAGGGGGCAGGGTTGTGAGAGAAAAAAGGTGGAGATGAGTCAGAGGTTCTAGGTTAGACAAGTAGGAGGATGTAATGATATAGGGAGAGTGTCAGAAGAGCATTTTTCTGAGAAAAAGGACACAGGAAGACAGTGAATCTAACTGTGAAAAGTAGGGTGGCTTTGTAACGCATCAGCTTGCCTAGGCTAATCTTCGTTTCCCAGAATTCTTTTTGGTGAATGTGTTTGGTTACAATTGGTCATAGGAGACATTTTGGGTGAGACTCAGAAGGTTGGTGCAGGAACACCAGATGACATTGCAGTTCATGCACATCATCGCTCATCTGTCGGCTCACCTGGTTGGGGTGGGTCAGCAGCTGGGCCGGCAGCTGCTCCACCTGCCACCTTGTCTACCCTCGGATTCTCTGACTGCTGGGCCAGGTGCATGGTTAGCTCCAAGGCAACGGATGCCAGCTTCTCCTGCAGAACACCTACACCGTCCACGTTAAAGGCATAGGCCGTGAGAGACCAACGTGCGTTCCAGTCCTTTCTCATGGATTCCTGTCTGTCCTTGCTCCACCCCCATTTACAGCTATCTTCCCTTCCCACTTGCTCACCCTGCTGACTTTAAGCTACAGAATCCAGTGTGGAGATCGCAGCCTTACAGAAATAATTGACCAACTTCTGCAAGTACAAAAGTTCAAGTCCCTGTAAGAAATCATGTATGTGTGATTTCCTAGCGGTTCTATCTCTGCTAAAACCCTGACTGCTACAGATAGTTTGAGTCTGAGATGCATGTAGTAAATCTGTGTCAAAATAAGAAATATGGTCTATAGTTAAGAAAGAGAGAAGAAATGTAGTCCCTGGGTGGCTCAGTCACTTGGGCGACTGACTCTTGGTTTCCGCTCAGGTCATGATCTCGGGGTCCTGGGACTGAGCCCCACATCGGCCCCACGCTCAACGTGGAATCTGCTTCTCCCTCTCCCTCTGCTCCTCCACCTGCTTATGCACTCTCTTTCTCTCATAAATAAATAAAATCTTTTTTAAAAAAAGAAAGTGAGCAGAAATGTAGATTTGATAGCATTGGCTCTGAAGTGGGAGTTAATGATACAGGAACAGACACAACTCATTAGAGATTTTAGTTTAAAGTAAAAAGAGAGAATACCTGAAGACAACATGATGGAAATTCCAATATTCAAAGATCTGGAAGAGAGAGAAGAATCAGGAAAATGCAAGCAACAATCAAAGGGATAAGGAGGAAATCAGATGCAAGGAGTGCATTGGAGACAGTGCTTCCTCCAAGGCAGGCAGGAAGGAGGGAAGGGTACGGGTGACAGCGTGTGGGAATTACCTGATGGGCATCATCTTCTTAGTACACTAGGAAACCATATCGTTATATCTGTCAGGGCTTTTGTGCTAATCTGCATAAAAGCACTATGCTCACACTTCGCTGTGAGCCCCTGAGACTGCATCCACTCAGAGGAGAGAGCTTTTTCTACAGATGCTCCACAGGCGAGTACTGGTGCTCCAACCCACTAGCTTCAAAGGAAGCTGGAGAGGGGCGCCTGCGTGGCTCAGTCGGTTAAGCAGCTGCCTTCTGCTCATGTCATGATCCCAGAGTCCTGGGATCAAGCCCCGCATCAGGCTCCCTGCTCAGCGGGGAGTCGGCTTCCCCCTCTCCCTCTGTGCTCTCTCTCTCTCAAGAAAATAAAGTCTTCAAAAAAACAAAGGAAACTTATATTCTGGGGAGATGGGAGCGCGGGAAGGGTGTTCTAAAAATTCTGGGAACCTAAGAAAGCAAAACAAATACTCTCTGTGACTACTGAGCTAAAAGGGAAGAAGATTACAAGAGAGCCATAAGTGTCTGAAGTCGCCATTAGGAAGATAAATAGTCATTAAGTAAAATGATTTCTCAGCAATGTGAGGTTCCAAATAAGATCGGAACATAAAAATTTATAATTCATTTGCTCAGTAAATTATTTAGCAAATATTTCTTAAATGCCATGTGCCAGGTACTGCTGTAGCTACTGGGAATGTGGTGGTGAACACAAAAATAATGAAAGTAAGCATTATGGAGAAGATGATAGGATGATGATAAACGTTTGGGGAGGGGAATGCAGCAGGCTGAAGGGACTGATAGGGATGGCAATAAAGGTTGCAAGTTTAGATGGGATTTTAAGGGAATGTTTCTCAAAAGAAGCAACATTTGAATGGAGCCCTGAATGTAGTGAGGGAGAGGGCTGTATAAAGTGTCCCCAGGAAGGTGTTTCCAGCATAGGTAGCAGCAAGTGCAAAGTCCCTGAGGGAGAAATAACCTTGGACTGTGGGAAGAACACCAAAATGGCCAATATGATGGAAGCAGGTGGCGAGGGGAGGGAAGGGGGAAATGGTAGGAGGCAAGGCCATAAGGTGGGTGAGCCTAGATAACATAGGGTCTCGTAAGCCATGGTAAGAAGACTACATTTTATTTTAAGCATGAGGAAGTCTATTAGGGAATGTCAAGCAGGAGAGTGACCTGATTTGATCATGTTGATGGCTGGACAGAGTATAAGCTGTAGGTGGGCGGCACGGAAGCAGACTAGGTCAGAAGGCATTACACTGGTTTAGGTGAGAGATACCGCAGCTGGAAGAGGGTCTGAGCTGCAAGAAGTTGTCGACGAAGGCTGTTACTACGAAATACCATAGGTGGCTGGCTCCAACGATACACATTCATTTCCGGGGGGCCTGGGTGGCTAGGTTGGTTACACGTCCAACTCTTGAATTTCGGCTCAGGTCATGGTCCCAGGATCCTGGGATGGAGCCCCACGTCGGGCTCTGCACTCAGCAAGGAGTCTGCTGGAATTTCTCTCTCTGCCCCTCCCCCATTCATGTGCATGTTCTCTCTCTTTCCAATAAATAAATAAATCTTTAAAATTTTTTTTAAAAAAAGTGAAGCACGCGAGCCAAGGCAGAAAACTGGAAAATGTGTCAAGCAGAATAAAAGCTACAAGAATCCAATGAAGACTGGGTGGTCAGTGAGGATGGGGCATGGAAGGGGCAGATTGAGAAGAGACTGTTGGAAAGGTAAGTGGGGGCGAGGTCATGGAGGACCTGCTGTGTGCTTCCGATTGTATTTTGTTTAAGATTTTATTTTTTTTTAATATTTTTTTATTATGTTAGTCACCATACAGTACATCCCTGGTTTTTGATGTAAAGTTCGATGATTCATTAGTTGCGTATAACACCCAGTGCACCATGCAATGCGTGCCCTCCTTACTACCCATCACCAGCCTATCCCATTCCCCCACCCCCCTCCCCTCTGAAGCCCGCAGTTTGTTTCTCAGAGTCCATAGTCTCTCAGGCTTCATTCCCCCTTCTGATTACCCCCCCTTTCTTTATCCCTTTCTTCTCCTACCGATCTTCCTAGTTCTTATGTTCCATAGATGAGAGAAACCATATGATAATTGTCTTTCTCTGCTTGACTTATTTCACTTAGCATTATCTCCTCCAGTGCCGTCCATGTTGCAGCAAATGTTGAGAAATCGTTCTCTTTGATGGCTGAATAATATTCCATTGTATATATGGACCACAACTTCTTAGTCCAGTCATCTGTTGAAGGGCATCTCAGCTCATTCCACCATTTAGCTATTGTGGAGAGATCTGCTATGAACTTTGGGGTGCATATGGCCCTTCTCTTCACTACATCTGTATCTTTGGGGTAAACACCCAGTAGTGCAATGGCTGGATCATAGGGTAGCTCAATTTTTAACTTTTTAAGGGACCTCCACACTGTTTTCCAGAGTGGCTGTACCAACTTGCATTGCCACCAACAATGTAGAAGGGATCCCCTTTCTCCACATCTTCTCCAACAATTGTTGTTTCTTGCCTTGTCTATTTTTGCCATTCTAACTGGCGTAAGGTGATCTCAGTGTGGTTTTGATTTGAATTTCCCTGATGGCTAATGATTTTGAACATTTTTTTCATGTCTGTTAGCCATTTGTATGTCTTCATTGGAAAAGTGTCTGTTCATATCTTCTGCCCATTTTATGATTTGTTTATTTGTTTCTCGCGTATTGAGTTTGAGAAGTTCTTTGTAGATCTTGGATACCAGTCTTTTATCTGTAGTATCATTTGCACATATATTCTCCCATTCCGTGGGCTGCCTCTTAGTTTTTTTGACTGTTTCCTTGGCTGTGCAGAAGCTTTTTATCTTGACGAAGTCCCACAAGTTCATTTTATCTTTTGTTTCTCTTGCCTTTGGAGATGTGTCATGAAAAAGGTTGCTGTGGCTGATGTCATAGAGGTTGCTGCCTATGTTCTCCTCTAGGATTTTGATGGATTCCTGTCTCACATCAAGGTCTTTCATCCATTTAGAGTTTATCTTTGTGTATGGTGTGAGAGAGTGGTCAAGTTTCATTCTTTTGCATGTAGCTGTCCAATTTTCCCAGCACCATTTATTGAAGAGACTGTCTTTTTCCCACCGGATGTTTTTTCCTGCTTTGTCAAAAATTAGTTGCTCAAAGAGCCAAGGGTCCATTTCTGGATTCTCTCTTCTGTTCCATTGGTCTATGTGTCTGTTTTTGTGCCAGTACCATGCTGTCTTTTATTTTTAAGTCAGCTCTATGCCCAACCTGGGGCTTGAACCTATGGCCCTGAGATCAAGAGTCACACACTCCACTGACTGAGCCAGCCAGGTGCCTCCAGATTGTATTTGAAAACATAATTCCCCCCTCAGTGAATTTTCTTTGCTACTGCCGGGGGCATGAGGGTACCAGCAATTCAGGGCCCCTCGATCCAGGTTTAAGGCAGGAAATTTTCTTTTTTTTTTCTTTTTTTTTTTAAGAATTTATTTATTTATTCGACAGAGATAGAGACAGCCAGCAAGAGAGGGAACACAAGCAGGGGGAGTGGGAGAGGAAGAAGCAGGCTCATAGTGGAGGAGCCTGATGTGGGGCTCGATCCCATAACGCCGGGATCACGCCCTGAGCCGAAGGCAGACACCTAACCACTGTGCCACCCAGGCGCCCCAGGGCAGGAAATTTTCTGATCTTCTTGGACGACTTGAGTCTGGGCCGCAAGTTCATGGTAGGTGGCTTACTAGAGTCCCTACCCTTGACAGCCCCTGGACTCTGACTTTTATCTTCCTCTCCCTGAGAATCTGTCAAAGCACAACTCGTTCTCTCAGCTGCCTGGTCAGGATGCTGCTGTCCCCTTCCCGAATTTCCTCCCAGATCAGTCTCTCATTACCATTTCGTTTACCTACTTGGTGTTTTTAAGAAGATTGAAAAATATTTTGTCCAGCCAGATTATTGTTCTGAGTTACTTCATTCTCCTTGCTGGGTGTGGAAGTTCTGCCAAGTAGCTACTTTCAATTTATGATAAAAATTCTGAAGTGGGGGGCGCCTGGGTGGCACAGCGGTTGGGCGTCTGCCTTCAGCTCAGGGCGTGATCCCGGTGTTATGGGATCAAGCCCCACATCAGGCTTCTCTGCTATGAGCCTGCTTCTTCCTCTCCCACTCCCCCTGCTTGTGTTCCCTCTCTCGCTGGCTGTCTCTATCTCTGTTGAATAAATAAATTTAAAAAAAAAATTCTGAAGTGGACGCTCAGCACTGCTGGCAATCTTAATACATTGTGTAGTGAAGTCACTCCCTCGTTTTCTGCGGTAACTGATAGATGCCTTCTTCTTTCTTCTCCAGTGCTCAGCACCCCTTCCTGCCTCCTCACTCTCAGCTGGGGCTCTCGACGCAAATTACACTAACGTATTAGAAGCGAAGGGAATGGCTGCATCTTTCTACCGCTTGTCATCATAACGGCAGCTCTACCCAGGTGTTCCTCATCTACCATGGATGAAGTGTCTCAACTCCTACTGGAGCCCAGTGGTCTACTTATCACTGGATCCCATCCCCTGTGATTTTCTCCTGTCATTTATCCCCTTGTCCTGTAGCACCCCTTTCTCTTTCCCAACCGGATCATCATGAAAATGTATTCATCACATATTTACGATGTTTCATATTAAAAAGCAAAACAAAACAACAGCTTTTTCCTCTTTTAAATTTTTGTTTAAATTCAAGTTAGTTAATGTATAGTGTAGTATTGGTTTCAGGGGTAGAATTTAGTGATTCATCACTTGCATACAACACCCCGTGCTCATCCCAACAAGTTCCCTCCTTAACGCCCATCACCGTTACCCCATCCCCTGCTCACCTCCCTCCAGCAACCCTCGGTTTGTTCTCTATCATAAAGTCTGGTATGGTTTGCATACATCTCTGTTTTTATCTTATTTTATTTTTCCTTCCCTTCCAACAATAGCCTTTTCTTAACCACATACCCCCCCTCGGCTAAGCAAAACTCCCTGAAGGAGCCGTTTCTTACTTGATTCTGTTTTTTTAATCTCCCATTCCCTCGCCAACAGATCCCAGTTATGGTTTCTTCCCCATCCCTCTGCTGAAACCTCTCCTGTCATGCTTGCTTATGACCTCCTTCTTGCTAAATCCAAAGGTCAATTCTCAAGTAACCTTTAACATAGTTGGTCTCTCTCTTGTCTTTCAACTTTTTATCTTTTTTTAAGATTTATTTACTTATTTTAGAGAGAGAGAGTGAGTGGGGGAGAGAGAGAATCTCAAGCAGACTGCCCGCTGAGCACGGACTCCGGCACAGGGCTTGATCCCATGACCATGAGATCATGACCTAAGCCAAAATCAGGGAGTTGGATGCTTCATGGACTGAGCCACCCAGGCACCTCTGTTCTTTTGTCTAGAATTTCTCTCTCCCAATTTTTGTTTAAATTGAGATGTGATTGCCATTTAACATTATGTAAGTTTCTGGTGTATAACATAACGATTTGATATTTGTATATATTGAGAAATGATCACCACAATAAGCCTAGCTAACATCCTTCACCACACACAGAATTTTTTTCTTGTGATGAGAACTTTTAAGAGGTACTCTCTTAGCAACTTCCAAATATGGAGTATTCTTAACTATAGTCGCCATGCTGTACATTACATTCTCGTGCCTTATTTTGTACCCAGAAGTTTGTACTTTTCTGACTAGTTTCACCCACCCCTTTTTTCAAACAGTGTCTTAAACAAGATATAAATTTATGTCTCTCTCATCCAACAGTTCAAAGGTACAAAGGCCAAGGCTTCGAAAAGATATGGCCCCAGCTCTCCCACCTGTCAGGCAGCCATCTTCCCCTCCATCTCTGCCCACGAAAACCAAGTTCTTTTGCAAAGTCCACCTACTCTAGTAAGTAGTCCTGGCCGCCAAGTCAGAATTCATCTGTCCCATCCCTGTTTCTTTATTCGCTGAATCTTTTTTTTTTTTTT
>NW_024423319.1:98710797-98715281 GCF_017311325.1 Ursus maritimus
TTTTTTTTTTTTTTGAAAGATGAAGGTTTCTTCGTGTATTTGACACAAGGATGGGAAAGAAGAGAACTATGAGGTCACAGGCACATCTGCCTGAGGGGGTGCCAGGAGCTGGTATCCACCGGGCCCTTACTCTGCCAGGAGGTCTCTCTGGAAGGGGCAGACAGCTCATAGATGCCCTGGATGCCCTCAGTACCGATCATAGGAAAGTCACGACTGTCCCTTCCTTGCCCACCTACCTGGGCTCCAGCGGGGGGGAAGCGGATACGGTCCTGCCCCTGGGTGAGGATCTGTGAGATCCGGGCGCTGTGGCCGCGCTTCTCCTCGGTGGTGCCCACCCCACGGATGCGGGAGACCTCGGGCAGTTGCGCGCAGGGCTGCGTGGAGCCAGCCGCCCCCAAGGCCGGACGTGGTCGCACGACAGGTTCCCGAGGTGCTCAGGTTTGCCCGGGGAGGCTGCGGGGCCTGCGCAGGGCCGCTTCTCCGGTCCCGCGAGCGCCGGCCAGCGCGCAGGCGCACGTCCCGCCCCACGACACGCACGGCTGGCGGGCGGGAACTGGAGCGGCCGCAGCAGCCCAGAAAAAAGCCATGCGTTTGTTCTTGGATTCTAACATCTTCTGTCGCATATTAGAGTTGTGTGCTGCTCACTCCCTGCTATTTCGTGAGTCTGGAGAGGGCAGATCTCGTGTCTTGTCCATCTCTGTGTCATCTGCATCATCGGCCTGGCTCCCTGCACAGAGTAGGTGCCCACAAACGTCTGCCGCCTTGAACTGTGACAGCTGGAAATGTCAAAGCTGCGGTTAAAAGCTATGGATTCTCTCTTCCGGTCTCCAGTTCTAATCAGATCATGTTCCCTGGTTTCACCCAACTTTGAAAAAGTAACTTTCAAGGTCAGGAATGAGGGAATATTCTGCCCATTTTCTTTTATGAGAAGACACAAAGATTAGGTTTGCTTTTTTCTTTTTAGTTCTCCTAACATCGAGCTGATTGATGGAAGGTAGAGAAAAGTAATAAACCTTTATTCACAGAACTACAAAACCCTCTCCGGCTGCCACCTCCTTCCCTCTCTGGAGATAGATGGGGCCACTGGTATGATGAAATATACAGCAGAGGGGTAGTTTTCCAGGAATCCCTCTGCTACTCATCTACATCTTGACTACTTCTTCATAAAGATATCACCTTCTAGACAGAAGCTCTCATCAAGACAAGCAGGCCACATAAACATTTAACTGTTTGGTTTCTTAAAGACAATAGCAGCTTCACCATGAAAAACGGCTCCTTTTTCCAGCATTAGAGAGGAAGCATACTGGGTCACCAGGAGAAATTTCAGAAATCAGTTAGTCATAATGTCCCACGCCACGGCTCTCTCCCGTTCTTTCTTTCGGGGAGTGACAAGTGGCCAGGGCCTAGCTGGCCGAGAAGGTAAAGCCAGTGGGGATGACGTGGCCCCGCATGGGTGTTTCGTCATCCCGCAGGTTAGTTCAGTCTCCTTCACATGGTGGTCTCAGGGCTCGGCGTGCAGCCACATGGTGAGTCCCAGCACGCGGGCTTCCCAGCCTCTGCTTGGGTCAGGGCCCTGGGACACAAGGCCAGCCCAGCTGGAGCAGATGGAAAAATAAAGGGCACCTGTGAATGGGAGGACCGACGAGGCCACGTTGAACAGGGGCATGCGCACACAGATGTGAAGGCTCTGTGACTGTTCTTGGGATATACCGCAGGCCCAAACCTCCACGACACTCGCCGGCCTGAATTCTCTCTCCTTTGTCGCTCTCCCAGAAGGGAACGGCAGAAGAGCCTGTGACTGAAAAAAGGAGGTGGTACCAACTGCCCTTCCTGGAGCCCTTTCCCCTTGGCTCATTCTGGGTTTGCTGCGTGCCACCTTGCAAGGCAGTCAAAGCAAACACCTGGAAAGAAGAGAGAAAGAACATGCTGGGAGGACAAAGCCTCCATCCAGGTCTACTTGTCTGGAGGTGGAATGGGGGAGGGCGGGCGGCCCGCTTCCTGAGGAGTGAACTGCTGGGTGGGTGAGAAAGGAGACAGGGCGGGTAGAGGCGGGAGGGGGCGGAGCTAGGAGAGGGTCCCGCTGCGCTTCTGCTCCCTCCTCCCTCCTTCCATCAGCTCAATGGGGTCACAGTCACTCCGAGGCCACGCTTCCTGGAAAAGTGGGCTGCGTGGTTTAAAAACTAGATGATTACACAGAAAAACTTCATTTAGAAAGAAGAGTTTTAAAATTTTACATTTAACCTTTTCCTTCGAGGTAGTTTAATAGTAGAATTGCAAGAATCTGAATCATACAGAGAATAGGTGACCCTTTATCCAGAGTCACTTACTGTTAACATCTTGCCTCGTTTGCTTTATCACTTGTGCTCTCATTTTCTCTCTGCCTCTCTCTGTCTGTGTCTCTTTCTCCATTACTCTGAAATAATTTAATATATATGTGTATATAGAGATCTTCCTTGACTTACAATGGGCTTACCTCTCGATAAATGTGTTGTAAGCTTAGAATATCATAAGTCAAGGGGCGCCTGGGTGGCTCAGTCGGTTAAGCGTCTGCCTTCAGCTGACGTCATAATCCTGGAATCCAGGGATCAAGTCCCACATCGGGCTCCCTGCTCATCGGAGAGCCTGTTTCTTCCTCTGTCCTTCACCCCCACTCATGCTCTCTTTCCCTCGCTCTCTCTCTCTCAAATAATTTTTTAAAAAATATCATAAGTCAAAACTGCATTTACCACACCTAACCTATCGAACATCACAGCTCAGGCTAGCCCACCTTAAACCTGCTCAGAACACTCACATCAGTCCACGGTTGGGCAAAATCATCTCACGCACAGCTATTTCATAATAAAATGTTGAATACACCATGTAGTATATTCAGTTCTGAGCTGAAAGTAAAAAACAGAATGGTGGTAGGTGTACCGGTCATGGATCCTTGTGATTGTGTGGCTGCTGCTGCCCAGCTCCATGAGGAAGTATCATCCTGCATGTTGCCAGCCTGGGTAAAGATCCAAATTCAAAATTCAAACTAAAGTTTCTGCTGAATGTGTATTGCTTTTTCACCATCTTAAAGTCGAAAAACTCTAGTGGAACCGTCATGATTTGGGAGCAAACTATATATAGATATATATATAGATATATATAGTTTGTGTGTGTGTATACAAATATATACATATTTGAAACCATTCAAGAATAAATTACATACATTGTGGCTCTATATCTGAAATACTTCAGTATATATTTTCTAAGTATATATTCTCAAAGAGACTATCCTTTAATATCCCGAGAACAAACATTGAAGAGGGGTCCCTGCATCTAGCAGGTTGGCGTGCAGCACCGTGTTTGGCTGGGAAAAGCCCTCTCCCATGTGCTCTCCTCCCCTCCAGCCATAGCAGCCCTCCTCTCTGCCCCTCTAAGTACAACATGGCAGGAAGAGAGGAGCAAGCCACAGAAAGAGACAGGGAGGGCCAGGGCATCTAGCCTCAGGAGAAGTGAAGAAAGAGCAAGACATTCATGATTGCTTCTGGGAAATCAAACAACTGGAGCCGAGGAGGAAGGAAGAACACTTAAAGTTGTTTTTTTATTTCAAGCAGGCATGGGGAGGAAGGAAAGCGCTACGTTGAAAAGGGACACACGGGCTTTTAGAAGACATGGACAGACATCCCAAAGAACACGTTCTCTCCTTTTTTAATTTGCTCAGGACTGCCTTTCAGGGAAGTCTTGGGAGGCCTTCCACACCACAGGCACCTCACTGGTACCCATTGAAATGATATGTCTTTTCTCCTAAAAACATTCTAGCATCATTTTCCTCATTTGGAATGATCGCTTCCTCATCATTCTCCCAGCGCGAGGAGCCACAGGCTCCAGCTCGGGGGTTGTTGACTGCGGCTTGCTGGCCTCTAGTGGCCGGGAAGGAACCTCCCAGCTCCGGGTTCTGCCTGGCGCCATCGTGAGGAGAGGGGCGCCTGGAGGCAGTGATTGACGCTGTCTTCGTTACTCACCATGGGAAAGGCTTCTTGGGAAAACTGGACAATCTGCTTCTTTACCCAAACCACCATTTATCTGGATAAGAAACTTCCATTGGACCAGAACAAATCATTCATGGGGACATTCAGGCCCCAACTCAAGTCCCTTGTTTCTGGGATGTGGGTAATGTTCTATGGATAAGGCTTTCCAGTTACTCTGATGAAAAACAGGTGTAAAAACAGGTGGCAGGTAAGACATGTTTGGGGCAGACTCTCACCAGCCTGAGAGGGGGAAGATCAAGTGGAAATAACATTTGTGTAAACTCTAAAGAAGTATGTACACGGGGCGCCTGGGTGGCTCAGTCAGTTAAACATCTGCCTTCAGCTCTGGTCATGACCCCAGGATCCTGGGATCGAGTCCCACGTCCGACTCTCTGCTCAGCAGGAAGCCTGCTTCTCCCTCTGTCTGCCACTCCCCCTGCTTGTGCTCTCTCTCTGTGTCAAATAAATAAATAAAATCCACATATA
>NW_024423319.1:98715291-98730292 GCF_017311325.1 Ursus maritimus
AGTACATATATATATAAAGAAGTATAAAGAAGTACTATATATATATATATATATACATATCCAACATTATTTTTTGAAAAAAATCAGTAATCATGTGGCCTCCATGATAGTCTCTGGGACATTTGCAACTTCTCCAAGCTCCAGTTTGCTCCTCTGGGAGTAACAGCACATCCCGGAGACATATATCACCGATATTACATGAGTCAATAGGTAAAGGGCTCACTTGACCTTTTACTGTGCAGAACTGACACTAGAGGTGTAATAAATTTAGCTATTATTATTATTTTATTGTATTATTATTATTATCATCATCTAGGAGATATAGTCCCCTCTTCAGTTTTATGACAGACCAGGAGAATCTTTCCCTAAACTGAAATTCTACTTCACAGTTGATAAAGGTCTTTCAAGTACGTGTAGATTCCATTTAAGTAAGGCAGTGGTGAAAATTCCTCATAGAGTTCTCCTCATATAGATGGAACCATAGCTCTTCCAAGGGGATAGATATATTTGAATGGCCCCTTGATACGAAAATACCATAGAACGGATCTAAGTGGACTTTGGGGAATCGACAGGATGGGCTTTAAAGTCCTCTCAGGCCTACAATTCCACCTCACATGACCCTATGACCTCCATTATTGCCTGCAACTGTATGAGCGCAGGAAAACAGCAGAACAGACAGAGACACGTCACAGCCCAGGCCCTGCGTCTGCCCTGTGCCACACTCTGGAGGGGAGCTCCATCCTTTCATCCTCAGAGACAGGCACTCTGCTCCCTCCCAGCCACACAGGGATGCCCCTGGAATGGCCCAGAGGCTACCAGTGACGGCAATCTCCCTCCTAGTTCCATGTGCCAAGAATCCTTTCCAAGTGGACAAAAGATTGGCATCAAGCTGAAGCAAATCAAGATAGTAAGACTTTGCAGGATGACTGGAAAAACAAAACAGACCTAAGTAAATAATTGATCGTAAACACTGGCAAGGATGATTTAGATGTCAGTCTGATTTCTGCATGTTATAAATAATATCAATTCTTAGGATTTTGGCAGAAAATAATGCAAATAATATCACATAATCTGTCAGTTCTATCTGACACAGGAGAGTTAGTAGAACTCTGTGATTAGTGTGCCCAGGAAGAAAGCATATAGGTTTGTATTGGGACATAGAGCCTACATATACTCAGTTCTTCAATATGGAAGGGCAAAATAACAAGTTGGTGAATTAACTGTAGTAAATAATAATAATGAGCCAGAAACTGTTAAAAAAACTCACCATTCTAAATCAGCCATAACTTGACATGTAAGATATTTATAGTTTGGAATTACATAGCAAAAATATAATAATATCAAAACAGCTCATGTTTGCTGAGCATTTATTGAACATCAGATGCTATGCAAAGTGATTTTCATGCATTATCTCATTTAATTCTTGAGACAGATAATGTATTATCCCATTTTACAGATGATACGACAGTTCTTGTAGAATTTTTTTCTTCTCTTTCATATAATTTGCCTCAGTTTATAATTACACATTTGTTTCATTGGGTATTTGAGTCAAACATGCAATTACAATATATGCATCTTGAGTACAGCAGCTGTCATTGTTTTGCTAAGCTTTCCTTAGCAAAGTGCTCAGCACATAGCAATAAAGATCTGTTAGCTAAAGGAATGAATCTCAGAGAGTTAAGAAACTTGCCTGTGGTCACTCAGCTTTGGGAAACGCTGCTTTAGGAACTGTTAACTTTTGGATATACTGCATATACTATATTGGTTATGAATATATGAAAATATGGAGCTAAGACATCCGTCTTATAACTTTAAAAAGTCAAAAGTGATATCAGCAACATGGCTGAATAAAAGGTCCCTCATTCTTATCCCCATTTTAACAATAATTTGGAATCGATCCATGGGCAAAAGCGCCCTTGTGGGAGCTGTGTGATTGAGCACTGTAAGCCAAGGGACTTGGGAAAAGTATCACCACCCATCCATGCATCAGGTAATGAGTAGACAGACCTTGGTCTCAGCGGTGGACCCTGCAGTGGCCCATGAACGGGTTCTAGCCCCTCTCGGCCATGGTCCAGAAGCCCTTGGAGAACACAGTCTTAGATAATCACCCATGGACAAGAGAGCCTTCGTGCAAGCCCAGGTTTCCAGCAGACAAATTACAGCACACCGCTGGACAAAAAATATATATATGTTTGGATACATTGGAGAGGGTAAGAGGAATAGTTGGACTTCGCTCATGTCATCCCTTTCCCAGGTGGCACAGCTCAGTGCCAAGGAGACCTTCCCGGTCCATGATTCCTCCCATGGGGAGTGTGTGAATGAGTACCCAACTTCCCCAACTCTGCAGGATACTGCCAAAGAGACCTATTTCTCCCCAACTAGAGTACTGAATTGTGAGCTGCCTGACTGGGGGGTGGGAAAAGGCTGGGAGCAGCAGATAGGACACTCAGAAGGCATTAAAGGATGCGGATCCTAATAACTGCATCAAGGATTCCATGTGCAGCTAGAACACCTCACCCACAGATCCCTGCAATGGGCCCTGTGCTCCATGCCTCACCCCCATGCACACCCACCCTGTGACCAGCTCCCTCTGCATGCTCTGGATCAGCTAAAGCAAGCTTTGGCAGATGGCTAGCGAGCATGTGCAGAAAACCTGCCTAAATCTGTGGGCAGAGAAAGAGCAGAAACCTGAGCTTTAGCTCTGCCCTTGGGAAAGCAAAAGGAAGGCTGTCAGCACACAAGCCTAGTACTTTGCAAGATCAACAGAAGGCATCTGAGCTTAAGAATTCTGCCAAAAGAGGGAGAAGGAAACATTGAGCAGGTATATCAATAGAAAGTCTGGGAAAGCCTCTGAATCCCTATCAGGGCTGACAGAGGTATTTATTTCCTAAAGGCAGTTAGTAAAAACTAGGGGAGATGACAATTACTTCAAATGGGAAGACAGTGATGTAAGACTTCAAAGAATATGAAAAATCAGGGAAACATGACACCACCAAAGGATCACAATAATCTTCCAGTAACAACCCCAAAGACATGGAGATCTGCACTTTAACTGATAAAGAATCAAAAACAATTAATAAGATGGCATTGGTAAATCGGTACTTATCAATAATTGCTCTGAAAGTAAATAAATCAAATTATCCAATCAAAAGATATAGAGTGGCTGGATGGATTTAAAAAAAAAAAAACAAGACACAACTAGATACTGCTTACAAGAGAGTCACTTCAGCTTTATGGATACACGCGGGTTCAAAATGAAGTGATGGGAAAAGATATTCTATGCAAGTGGAAACCAAAAGAGAGCAGGGATAGCAGTACTTACATCAAACAAAATAGACTTTAAGCCAAAAATGGTAACAAGATAGAGAGAAAGTCATATTATAATGATAAAGGAGTCAATTCATCAAGAGGATATAATAATCTTAAGTATATATGAACCCAACATCAGAGTACCTAAATATATTAAGCAAATACGAACAGATCTACATGGAGAAATAGACAACAATACAATAGTAGGAGACTTCAATATCCCTCTTTCAACAATGAATAGATAATCCAGATAGAAAAATCAATAAACATTGCAATTGAGCTATACTTTAGACCAAATTGACCTAAAACTCATATATAGAATATTCTATCCAACAGCATCAGAATACACATTCTTCTCAAGTGCACGTGGAACATCCTCCAAGATACATCATAGGTTAGACCATAGAACAAGTCTTAGCAAATTTAAGAAGATTAAAATCATACCAAGTATCTTTTCTGAACACAATGGTATGAAACTAGAAATCAATAAGAAGAGGAAAACTGAAAAATTCACAGATATGTGGCTATTAAACAACACAGTCCTGAATGAACAATGAGTCAAGGAAGAAATCAAAAGGGAAATTTTAAAAAAATCTTGAAACAAATGAAAAGGAAATACAACACACCAAAACTTACGGGATGCAGCAAAAGCAGTTCTAGGAGGGAATTTTATAGGGACACCTGGCTGGCTCAGTCAGTGGAGCCTGTGACTCTTGATCTCGGGGCTGGAATTTTGAGCCCCATTTTGGGTGTAGAGATTACTTAAAAATAAAATATTTTTTAAAAAGTAAGAGGGAATTTATAGTGATACGTGCCTACTTTCAGAGACAACAAAGATCTCAAATAAACAACCTAAGTACACCTCAAGAAATCGAAAAAAGAGCAGACTAAGCCCAAAGTTTGCAGAAGGAAGGACATAACAAAGATCAGAGCAGAAATAAATGAAATGGAGATCAGAAAGACAATAGACAAGATCAAGTAGACTAAGAAAAAAAGAGAGAAGATACAAATACATAACATCAAGAGTGAAAAAAAGATATTACAACTGGTACCACAGAAATACATAAGGCTCATAAGAGACTCATGAATAATTACATGCCAACCTAGTAAATAACCAAGAAAAAACGAATAAATTCCTAGAAACATACAACTTAAGAAGACTGAATCAGGAAGAAATAGAAAACCTAAACAGAGCAATAATGATAAGGAAATTGAATCAATAACGAAAAATCTCCCAACAAAGAAAAGCCCAGGATCAACTGGTTTTGCTGGGGAATTATACCAAACATTTAAAGAAGAGCAAATGCCAATCCTTCTCAAACTCTTCCAAAAAACTGAAGAGGAATTTACATCCCCAAACTCGTTTTGCAAGACCAGCATTACCCTGATGCCAAAGCCAGATAAGGACACTACAAAACTATAGACCAATATCTGATAAATATAGATGCGAAAAAATGCAAAATATTAGGAAACCACATTCAACACCACATTAAAAGGATCACTCACCATGACCAAGTGGAATTCATCCCTGGGATGCAAGGATGGTTCAACATATGCAAACCAATCCATGTGATACACCACATTAATAAAGTGAAAGTTAAAAATCAACTATACCAGAATTAAAATAAAAACTTAATAAACAAGAAAAAGAAAAAAATCACACCATCATCTCAATATATGCAGAAAAGTCATTTAACAAAACCCTAGTCCTTTTATGATAAAAATACTTAACAAATTAAGTACAGAAGGAAGTAGTTCAACATAGTAAAGGCAGCCCACAGCTAACAGCATACTTAATGGTGAAAGATTGAAAACTCATTTTCTAAGATCAGGAACAAGATATGGGTGCTCACTCTTATCTCTCTTCAACACATTACTGGAAACCCTAGCCAGAGAGATTAAGGAAGAAGAAATAAAAGGCAACCAAAAACAAATAAATAAATAAAGGCATCCAAATCAGAAAGAAAGCAGTAAAAACGTCTGTGTTTGCAAATGATATGATCTTATATGTAGAAAATCCTTAAGACTCTACCCCCCCAAAACAGACACACACACACACACACACACACACACACACAAACCCTGTTAGAACTAATGAACTAATGCAGTAAAGTTGCAGGATACAAAATCAACATTCAAAAATCAGCTACACTTCAATACATGAACAGCATAATGTCTGTAAAAGAGAACACAATCTCAATTATAATAACATCAACAACAATAAAAATACTCAGGAATAAATTTAACCAAGGAGGTGAAAGACTTGTACTCTGAAAACTAAGGCTTCATGAAAGAAATTGAAGAAGAAACAAATAAAAGGAAACATATTCTGTGTTCATGGACTGGAAAAATTAATATCTTTAAAATGTCCATATTACCCAAAAACATCTATAGCTTCAATGGTGTATCTATCAAAACTGCACTAGCATTTTTCACAGAAATAGTAAAAGCAATTCTAAAATTCATCCAGAACTCCAAAAGATCCTGAATAGCCAAAGCAATCCCAGGAAAGAAAAATGAAGTTAGAGGCATCACACTTCCTGATTTAAAACTACATTACAAAACTATAATTATCAAAACAATATGGCACTAGCATAAAAATAGACACATAAAACAATGAAACAGAATCAAGAGCCCAGAATCAACCCAAGTATATGTGGTCAATTAATATTTGAAAAGGGAACCAAGAACACCCAATGGAGAAGGAATAGTTTCTTCAGTAAGTGGTGTTGGGGAAAGTGGATAATCACACAAAAAGAATGAAATTGGGCCCTTATTTTACACCACCCACAAAAGTTAACTCAAAACAGATTAAACACTTAAGTAAACTCAAGACTCGAAACCATAAAACTCCTAGAAGAAAAAATAGGGGAAAATCTCATTGACAGTGGTCTTGGCAACAGTATTCTGGATACAACACCGAAAGCACAATCAACCAAAGCAAAAATAAATAAGTAGGACTATAATCAACAACATGAGAAGGCAACCTACAGAATGGAAGAAAGTATATGCAAACCACAGAGCTGATAAAGGGTTAATATCCAAAATACATAAGGAATTCATACAACTCAAAAACAAAAACACCAAACAATCCAATTTAAAACTGAGCAGAGGAACTGAATAGACATTTCTCCAAAGAAGAGACACAAATGGCCAACAAGTACATGAGAAGACACTCAACATCACTCAGCATCGGGGAGATGCAAATCAAAACCACCATGAGATTATCACCTCGCTCCTGTTAGAATGGCAATTATCAAAAAGACAAGAGATAAGTGGTGGCAAGGACATGGAAAAAACGGAACTCTTGGGTGCCATTGATAGAAATGTAAATTGATGCAGCCACTGTGGGAAACGGTGTGGAGGTTCCTCAAAAAGCTAAAAGTAGAATTACCATATGATCTAGCAATCGCTCTTTTGAGTATATATCCAAAGGAAATAAAATCAGGGTCTCAAAGAGAGATCTGCACTCCCATGTTCACTGCAGCATTATTTACAATAGCTAAGGTATATAAACAACCTAATTGTCCTGCCACAGGTGACTGGATAAAGAAGATGTAGCTTACATATACAACGGATTATTATTCAGCCATGAGACAGAAGCAAATTCCACCATTCGCAACAACGTGGATGGATCTTCGGGGCATTCTGCTAAGTGGAATAAGTCAGACAGACAAAGAATATAATGTATGCGATCACTTACACGTGAAGGCTGAAAAAGTCATCCTCATAAAGGCTGAGAGTGAAATGGTGGTTCACCAGGGGCTGAGTTGGGGCGGGGGTGGTGGAGATGTCAGTCAAGGGTACAAGCTTTCAATTATAAGATGAATAAGTTCTGAGGATCTAATGTACAGCACGATGACTACAGTTAACAGTATTGTATTATATATTTAAAAGTTGCTGAGAATAAATCTTCAATGTTCTCACTACAAAAAGGAAATGATAATTATGTGGGGCGAGCTAACCCTGCTGTGGTAATCATTTCATAATATCTAAGTCTATCAAATCATCACGCCATACGCCTTAAACTTACACAATGCTGTATGTCAATTATATCTCAATAAAGCCGGAGTGAAAACTGTAAGAGGTCAAACAGACGGAAAAGCTCAAATGATTATAGAGTTGCTGGCTCCAAAGTCCTTGAATTGCTGGATAAATGCAAGCAACCACCTACATTCAGACTTTCTGTTTTGAGGGGAAAAAAACGAGCCCTGTGTTTATGGAAGCTGGTGTAAGGCAGGTTTTATGCTACTTGCAGCTTAAAGTACTCATGATGGCCTCCCCTGTCCCCACGAGAGCCACAGGTGTTCAGCTGCTAGCATGGAGAGCTTTGAACAATGACACCATAGAGGTCCTATGTGGTCAGGAGGATAGTCTGTTTCACAGGGCAGTTGAGGAACCAGAGAGCTCTTGGCTCTTCGTGCTTCTAAGATCGGGAGGCAGAGAGGGAGGAAGGCAGGGACAGGGATATTTCAGCTCTAAAGACTACGAGGCTCAGGACTCCCAGATCTATTCTAAAAGCTCTTAATTCGACACTAGATTGACAAAACATTTACTCAATGCAGAAGCCCTAAGGAGTATGGAGAAAAAGCAAACTGAGAGGAGTAAACATAAGGGGACGCAGAATATACCTGGAGATGAGGAATTTACTTTCAAGTTGACTGGCTTGACCGGCGTGGGTGCCAGCTGGGGTTGAGACCATGAGGACTGATGTCGTGACGCAGGTCAGCAGTAGAAAGGGGAGCGAGCTGTTAGGCAGGCGAGCAGGTTTCCCAGGGCACCTGACACCCACGGAGCCTTCCTAATCATTTGCCCATGAGAGGCATAGCTCCATGCATATGCACATGGCCTGCAGGACTGATGGCCCCGGGGACTGTGACAGATTCTCAGAGAGATCTGGGACCCAAAAAGTGGTGGACACTCCCTCCTGCTCCGATCAACGTGAAGAACGTCAGAAGGCAGGTGGACAGTCATGTCAGCCACACGGTGATGTGCACAGATATGTTCTAACACGTGGACCCAACAGCAGTCACAGATGATTGTAACTCTTTGCTGCACATGATTTTGGATTCCTACCTGCTACTACACTTGTGTCACTTGAACTTTGGATTTGTGTCTGCAGAATGATAAACGTGTTACAGACACTGGCTGTGATTGCTCCTGCCTCCCGTATTAACCAGAAGTGGGGGTGCTCAGGGCCCCTTCTCTGTACGGTTAACAGAGTGCTGATTCCATTGCACCAGAAGAGCCCACATGGCCGCAGAGAGCCACAGGTTGAAGGAAGACCATAAAGGCAATCTGCTGTTTTTCCAGGTGAATAAACAAAGCCCAGAATTGTTACAAAGCTAACTGGAGAGGAAACCAACAATATGCTTCTACGGTGCCATGCTTGTATCCTAGTGCGCCCCTCCTGGTAGGAAAGGGTCCCTATTCAGTGTTTTCTAAAAGGCCCCTTATACAGAAGACGTGAACAGACATTTCTCCAAAGAAGACATCCAGATGGCCAACAGACACATGAAAAGATGCTCACCATCACTCATCATCAGGGAAATGCAAATCAAAACCACACTGAGCTACCACCTCACACCTGTCAGGATGGCTAATATCAACAACACAAGAAACGACAAATGTTGGAGAGGATGTGGAGAAAGGGGAACCTTCTTGCACTGTTGGTGGGAATGCAAACTGGTACAGCCACTCTGGAAAACAGTATAGAGGTCCCTCAAAAAGTTAAATAGAACTGACCTATGATCCAGCAATCGCACTAATGGGTATTTATCCAAAGATAGAAAAGCACTAACTCGAAGGGATACAGGCACCGTGGTGTTTATATCGCACCATTACTTACAACAACCAAATTATGCCAGCAGCCCAAGTGTCCATCAGTAGAGGAATGGATGAAGAAGATGTGAGGGGTGTGTGTGTGTGTGTGTGTGTGTGTGTAATGGGATATTACTCAGTCATCAAAAAGAATGAAATCTTGCCATTTGCAACCACATGGATGGAGTTAGAGAGTATAACGCTAAGCGAAATAAACCAGCCAGAGAAAGACAAATACTATATGATTTCACTCATATGTGGAATTTAAGAAACAAAACAAATAAAGGGAGAAACAGACAAACCAAAACACAGACTCCTAACTCTAAACAACAAACAGATGGTTACCAGACGGGAGGTGACTGGGGGGATGGGGGAAATAGGGGATGGGGATTAAGAGCACACTTACCACAGTGAACACCGAGTAATAAATATATGGAAGTGTGGAATCATTATATTGTACACCTGAAACTAATACAACACTGTAGGTTAACTTCTCTGGAATTAAAATAAAATTTAATAAATAGGGGCACCTGGGTGGCTCAGTCAGTTAAGCTTCTGCCTTCGGCTCGGTCATGATCTCAGGGTCCTGGACTCGAGCCCTGCATCGGGCTCCCTGCTCAGCGGGGAGTCTGCTTCTCCCTCTCCCGTTGTTGCTCCCCTGAACTTGTTCTCACTCTCTCTCTTCCAGTTAAATAAATAAAATCCTTTAAAGAAATTTAAAAGATAAGTAACTAAATAAATTAATTGAAGTCCCCTTATAGGGTCGCACCAACCAATGGTGGTAGGAAGCTTTAGTGCCATATGGGATTGTCAGTAATCCATGCCAGTGCAAGGGAACCCCTTGGGAGACAGCAGTGACCGAAACGAGCCAGTCAGCTGAAAGAAGGTGGGTTGACAATGCAGTCATTTGGAAAACCATTTAATTTCAGTTGCTGCCAACTTCAGATAAGAAGCATACATACAATCACCTAAGCCAGGAGTACCACTTAATATTTTTTCTAAGGTTTTAAATACTACCACTTATTGGTGATTACCTCTGCATATTTGTAGGAAAACAAATAAAATGAAATGTATTACTGGGATAGTAAGCCACATTTTGTCATAAGGAATTTAAATAAATTTTATATTTCAGCCTGCCAATTA
This sequence comes from Ursus maritimus, assembly GCF_017311325.1. Classification (NCBI taxonomy): domain Eukaryota; kingdom Metazoa; phylum Chordata; class Mammalia; order Carnivora; family Ursidae; genus Ursus; species Ursus maritimus. The sequence goes on from NW_024423319.1 coordinate 98,725,564, forward strand.
TGTTATTTCTTTCTGGTTTCTGAATATAATTAATTAAAACAGTAATGGGTCTGTAATCAATGTTTATATTAATATTTAGATTATTAAAGTACTGAGAGAAAATGATTTCCCACAAAACACATTTTTACTTAGCTAATTAAGTAATTTCCCATTTTACACAAGGAGAAGAAAAGAGAAGTAGAAAATAACTTTGAGGTTTCTAACGTGAGCAAGTCAGAGGATGAATTCACATAATTAGAAATACACTAATAGCTGTGGGGGATTGTTTGCGAAAAGAACTGTAATAATTTCCCCTCTCGCTCCATGCCCTTGACACTGACTCTTGGCTTGCCCGTGTGACTCGCTTTGGTTAATGGAACAATAGCAGATGTGACGTAAACGAAGACTTAAAAAGTACTTGGGCGTCACTCTTGGGAGCTTTATAATCACAACCGTATGAATGAGCCCACGCTAGCCCGCTGAATAACGGGGGACACATGGCCAAGTCATCCCCTGCCTCACATGACACAGAATCAATGACCAGACACATGAGCGAAGCCGTCAGGGAGGAGCCGACCTCAGGCCAGGTTGTCTAGACCAGAGCAGCCAGCCACCTACGAAGAAATGATAAATACTTAGCTTTTTTTCAAAAATGTCTCTTAAGCTTTTAAGATTCTTTTAAATGTTATAAAAGGTATCCTCTTCAAACATTGCATTTATACAGAGAGAAAAAAGAAGAGATTAAACAATGTATAGCTGGGTTTCTTTGTTCCATTCGCAGTAAAATTATTGGAAGAATTGCGTCCGCTCATTATGTCCACTTCCTTTTTCCTAAATATCCTTAATCTTTCATTGGATTTCTGTCTGCTCCACTCTCCCAAACCTGCTTGGAGAATGCCAAACTCCCCTGGCCTACCACTCCCGCCCTTTTCAGTCTCCTTGCTGACTCCGCCTCTTCTCCCCACTCTCTAAAGGTTGAGCCTCGGTGTCTTCTTTTCTATTTTACACTGCTTCCCTGCGCAACTCATCCCGTGCCACAGCTTTAAATGCCGTCTCTTCACTCGTGATTCCCACGCTTGTATCTCCAACCCTGCCCCATCCCCCGAATGCCTGGCTTCAAGAGCCAACTACCTACTAGACCTCCACCTGGGTATCAAACTAACATGTCCGAAACAGGGCCCTCGATGCCCCACCCTGGACGCCCAACATTCCCTTCCCACAGCTTTCCTAGTATCACTTACTAGCATCACCATCATTCAGCTGACCAGACGAAAGGATAGAAGCCGTCCTCAATTTTTTCCTTTCTCTCTCCTTTTAGGCACTCCATTAGCAAACTGTGTTAGTTCTATGCTCAAATATATCACATGTGTATCCTCTTTTCTCCACCTCCTATTTTAACACATTAGTTCAAAACACCTCCATTCCTCTAAGCTACTACGGTAGGCTCCTAAATAGATCCTGTTTTCACTTTCTCCACCCTAGTCTGTTCTGCAGACAGTTGCCAAAATGATCACTTAAAAACATCCGACACAACTCTTGGTTTCGCCTCAGGTAATGATGTCAGGGTTGTGAGATTGAGCTCTGAGGCTGGCTCCGTGTTCAGCAGGGAGTCTGCTTGAGATTCTTTCCCTCTCCCTCCACCTCTGTCCCTCCCCTTCCCTTCTCTCTCTCTCTAAAATAAATAAATAAATAAATAAATAAGTAAAAATCTTTAAAAACATCAAACATAGATCATATTACTACCTTGCTTAAATCCTCCAATGACTTTAACTTTCATCACAAATAAAGTACAAACTCCTTACTGTACAATTAGCCTCTACCTTCCTTTCTGACCATGTGTAACCTCCCCACAAGAATGTCAAATTCAGGGGCACCTGGGTGGCTCAGTCTGTTAAGCATCTGCCTTCGGCTCAGGTCATGATCCCAGGGTCCTGGGATGGAGCCCTGTGTCAGGCTCCCCACTTAGTGGGGAGTCTGCTTCTCCCTCTCTGCCCCTCCCCACAGCTCGTGCTCTCTCTCTCTCTCTCTCAAGTAAATAAAATCTTTTTTTAAACTAAGTAAAATCTTAAAAGAAAAAGAATGTCAGATTAATGAATTTTACGTTGATTGTATTTTTGCTTGTTGCCAGTAGTCAATTCGATAAGCATGTATTAAATAAATGATTAGGGCACCTGGGTGGTTCAGTCGTTAAGCATCTGCCTTCCACTCAGGGCGTGATCCCAGGGTCCTGGGATCGAGCCCCGCATTGGGCTCACAGCTCCGCCAGGAGTCTGCTTCTTCCTCTCCCACTCCCTCTGCTTGTGTTCCCTCTCTCGCTGGCTGTCTCTCTCTCTGGCAAATAAATAAATAAAATCTTTTAAAAAAATAAAATAAATGATTGAACAGTCATAAAGTGAATAAATGGCTGTATTGGCACTTGTGTTTTTGATATTGTCATTTTTTACTTAATATACAAGAAGTGCAGGAAATACATATGCTTTAAAAATTCAGTAAATATAAGTACCACTCTCCTTGAAACTCTGGTGACAGTCATCTGTAGGCTGGTCAGGGGATGCCGCCATGGAATTGGGGAATCTCAATGGGGATTGTGAAATCATGGAGTTATAAAATAAAGTAATAGTGACATTTTCCTAGATTTCCTGTATTTATATATTACAAACTACAGATGTGGGCCAGTATCTTCATCCACAGCGATAAGAAGCACAGGGATTAGAGTTGGGCTGGAGATTTCCATTTGATCATCCGGTCTACTCTCTACCGACCCATATTCCATTCTGTGCCCCCAAAACTGAACTATCCCATCTTGTGGCTTAAGGTTGGGTGTGGTCAATGGAAGCAGTAACAGGAGATTGGAAGGTGGGAGAAGAGTAAGGGCAGGATATTTACTCTTCCTCTTCTGCTGGACTGCGCGTTGCCATATCCTTCTATCAAAGGCCATAAATTCTGTCTAGTGGTCCTTTCCATAGAGCTACTCTCACCTGATTCCGGTCATTCTTTCCTCCCTCTGCTCCCTCATGCTGTTGCTAGGCCTGGAGTATTACCATCCCTTCATTAAACCCTGCCCCTACCTTTATAAATGGCCCCTTTCTTAACTCACCTCAATTATGCAGTTTAAATGTGCCATATGGTTTATGCCAGGACCCTGAATGGTACAGTAATTGATCCTCTAATTGGCCCTAAGCCACAGAGCACTAAAATGGCATTCTGGGATACGATGGGTCGCAAATTTGAGGAGTGCATAGAGAACTTCCCGGGAACGTTGGTAATCCCCGTGGATTCAGTGACATCGCAATAATTCAAATGATCCCACAGTAGGAGGTGAAAGGCAAGGTTCTGTGAGAGCAAATGGTTGCGGAATCTGATCACCATGCAATGACAGTGATGATAAAGAGTGTGGGATCAGCTGCTGTTTCTGATTACCCCACAGCCCCAGCGCCCAGGCTCAGAGGCACTGCAGCAGGAAGGACGCAATGTGCCCTTCCCAGCAGCGGTTCAGAAAGGCGAGGTAGGGGCACCTGGGTGGCTCAGTCGTTAAGCGTCTGCCTTCGGCTCAGGGTGTGCTCCCGGTGTTCTGGGATCGAGCCCCACATCAGGCTCCTCTGCTGGGAGTCTGCTTCTTCCTCTCCCACTCCCCCTGCTTGTGTTCCCTCTCTCACTGGCTGTCTCTATCTCTCTGTCAAATAAATAAATAAAATCTTTAAAAAAAAAAAAAAAAGAAAAGAAAAAGAAAAAAAAGAAAGGCGAGGCGGCAGAGCCCGGAGTTGCAGAGGCTTTAACCCTCCATATGGTGAACTCTGACCTATGAAAGCTAGGAGGCAGGAGGAAGTCGGCAGACACCTTCCTCTTTCTTTTTCCTCCCAAAAGACAGTTCCCAGGAGCAGTGGCTGGCGAAGCCCTTCTGGAGACAAGTCACATGACCGAACAGTCAGCTCTGTTTTTCTCTTAAAGTTCTGGCCGGCTTGGTAATGAATCACCTTGCGTTTGCTTTCCCTGCTTCTTTGCCTTGCTTTCCCTTTTCCCTCATTGTTGCTGCCCTGGGATTGTAACTCTCTTGTAGGGGAATATACCGCCCAGGTTTGCCTAGGACTGAGAGGGTTTCCAGAATGGGGGACGATCAGTGTTCAAACCTAGACAGTCACAGGCAAGCCCCACTCTCGATGAAGCATTAGGATTTAAGCACTGTTTTCTAAAGAATCCTGGGTAAACCGATTGGGACCAGTGGGAGCGGACCCCCGGAGTGGATCATAAGGCTAGATGGAAAAAAGCCTTATGTCCCCGAAGCACTCTCCTGTGAGGCAGAGTTTAACTCCTGGCAGGGACACCTCGGACCAGTCTTAATACATTGCTGGGATTGTTCTTGAAGCTTTGGGCAGATGCTATGATGGCCTGATGGCAGACAGGCTGGGAGTGCCTAACAGAGCACAGAGAAGAGGTCACAAGGTGAGGGAGGGAGAATGTGGCAATGGATTAATATAAGTAACTGGAGAGCCCCCATCCCTGACTTTTCTCTGGGTGGGGGCCCCAGGACATTTCCTTCATTAAAGGAATAAGGAAGGCACTGGTGAGAAGGGCAACGCTTGCTTTGAGAAATTCGGTGTAGTCATCCTCTGTATGAAACCTCGAAAGTAAGAGATGCTGCCACAAAACCCCAGGCTTCCTAATATGAAAGGAGACGCCAGGGGTAGGCTCCCCGGCCCTCTGGTTTCCACCAGACTGGAGCACAGGAGATCAGCGAACCAGGGGGGTTATT
>NW_024423319.1:98730302-98731570 GCF_017311325.1 Ursus maritimus
AAAAAAAAAAAAAAAAGAAAAGAAAAAGAAAAAAAAGAAAGGCGAGGCGGCAGAGCCCGGAGTTGCAGAGGCTTTAACCCTCCATATGGTGAACTCTGACCTATGAAAGCTAGGAGGCAGGAGGAAGTCGGCAGACACCTTCCTCTTTCTTTTTCCTCCCAAAAGACAGTTCCCAGGAGCAGTGGCTGGCGAAGCCCTTCTGGAGACAAGTCACATGACCGAACAGTCAGCTCTGTTTTTCTCTTAAAGTTCTGGCCGGCTTGGTAATGAATCACCTTGCGTTTGCTTTCCCTGCTTCTTTGCCTTGCTTTCCCTTTTCCCTCATTGTTGCTGCCCTGGGATTGTAACTCTCTTGTAGGGGAATATACCGCCCAGGTTTGCCTAGGACTGAGAGGGTTTCCAGAATGGGGGACGATCAGTGTTCAAACCTAGACAGTCACAGGCAAGCCCCACTCTCGATGAAGCATTAGGATTTAAGCACTGTTTTCTAAAGAATCCTGGGTAAACCGATTGGGACCAGTGGGAGCGGACCCCCGGAGTGGATCATAAGGCTAGATGGAAAAAAGCCTTATGTCCCCGAAGCACTCTCCTGTGAGGCAGAGTTTAACTCCTGGCAGGGACACCTCGGACCAGTCTTAATACATTGCTGGGATTGTTCTTGAAGCTTTGGGCAGATGCTATGATGGCCTGATGGCAGACAGGCTGGGAGTGCCTAACAGAGCACAGAGAAGAGGTCACAAGGTGAGGGAGGGAGAATGTGGCAATGGATTAATATAAGTAACTGGAGAGCCCCCATCCCTGACTTTTCTCTGGGTGGGGGCCCCAGGACATTTCCTTCATTAAAGGAATAAGGAAGGCACTGGTGAGAAGGGCAACGCTTGCTTTGAGAAATTCGGTGTAGTCATCCTCTGTATGAAACCTCGAAAGTAAGAGATGCTGCCACAAAACCCCAGGCTTCCTAATATGAAAGGAGACGCCAGGGGTAGGCTCCCCGGCCCTCTGGTTTCCACCAGACTGGAGCACAGGAGATCAGCGAACCAGGGGGGTTATTCACCCAGCGCCACATTGTGGGGTTGCCACAGGCTAGCTGCATGTCTACTGAAGGTCAAGGCCAGGTAAGCCAGTCCTCTCCACACAGCCTTTCTGCCTCCAGGTTCGCTTCCCCCCTTCCCATGTTAGTCCTAGGAAGCCCTTGTTACTAACTCCAGGGAAGACCCTGTGACTGTGGGCTTCCCAACACCCCTCTCTACTGTGTAAATAATCCCTTT
>NW_024423319.1:98731580-98775144 GCF_017311325.1 Ursus maritimus
AAAAAAAAAAAAAAAAGAAAAGAAAAAGAAAAAAAAGAAAGGCGAGGCGGCAGAGCCCGGAGTTGCAGAGGCTTTAACCCTCCATATGGTGAACTCTGACCTATGAAAGCTAGGAGGCAGGAGGAAGTCGGCAGACACCTTCCTCTTTCTTTTTCCTCCCAAAAGACAGTTCCCAGGAGCAGTGGCTGGCGAAGCCCTTCTGGAGACAAGTCACATGACCGAACAGTCAGCTCTGTTTTTCTCTTAAAGTTCTGGCCGGCTTGGTAATGAATCACCTTGCGTTTGCTTTCCCTGCTTCTTTGCCTTGCTTTCCCTTTTCCCTCATTGTTGCTGCCCTGGGATTGTAACTCTCTTGTAGGGGAATATACCGCCCAGGTTTGCCTAGGACTGAGAGGGTTTCCAGAATGGGGGACGATCAGTGTTCAAACCTAGACAGTCACAGGCAAGCCCCACTCTCGATGAAGCATTAGGATTTAAGCACTGTTTTCTAAAGAATCCTGGGTAAACCGATTGGGACCAGTGGGAGCGGACCCCCGGAGTGGATCATAAGGCTAGATGGAAAAAAGCCTTATGTCCCCGAAGCACTCTCCTGTGAGGCAGAGTTTAACTCCTGGCAGGGACACCTCGGACCAGTCTTAATACATTGCTGGGATTGTTCTTGAAGCTTTGGGCAGATGCTATGATGGCCTGATGGCAGACAGGCTGGGAGTGCCTAACAGAGCACAGAGAAGAGGTCACAAGGTGAGGGAGGGAGAATGTGGCAATGGATTAATATAAGTAACTGGAGAGCCCCCATCCCTGACTTTTCTCTGGGTGGGGGCCCCAGGACATTTCCTTCATTAAAGGAATAAGGAAGGCACTGGTGAGAAGGGCAACGCTTGCTTTGAGAAATTCGGTGTAGTCATCCTCTGTATGAAACCTCGAAAGTAAGAGATGCTGCCACAAAACCCCAGGCTTCCTAATATGAAAGGAGACGCCAGGGGTAGGCTCCCCGGCCCTCTGGTTTCCACCAGACTGGAGCACAGGAGATCAGCGAACCAGGGGGGTTATTCACCCAGCGCCACATTGTGGGGTTGCCACAGGCTAGCTGCATGTCTACTGAAGGTCAAGGCCAGGTAAGCCAGTCCTCTCCACACAGCCTTTCTGCCTCCAGGTTCGCTTCCCCCCTTCCCATGTTAGTCCTAGGAAGCCCTTGTTACTAACTCCAGGGAAGACCCTGTGACTGTGGGCTTCCCAACACCCCTCTCTACTGTGTAAATAATCCCTTTCCTTAAACTGATTAATTTGACTGTACCATCTGTTTCCTGTCAGGACCCCATATACGCTTAGAATACATTTGGAAATTTTTCATAGAAACCTTGGAGGGAGGAACCCAGCGGCTAGGAAAAAGAAATGGGAGGAAAGTTTTCCAGTGTACACTTTTGAATTTAGAACCACATAAACGCATTACTTATTTAAAAGAATATTCCACACTAATGTACCCCTTTTTAAAATTGTATTTATTTATTTATTTATTTAAAGTAAGCTCTACAGCCAATATGGGGCTTGAACTCACAACCCCAAGATCAAGAGTAGCATGTTCCACCGACTGAGCCAGCCAGGTGCACCTCATGTACACTTTTAATAGCAAGGGTAAGTCTGTGCAAGACAGAGGGGAGACAGTGTGGCTTTGATATCATAAGCCCTACACATGCGACACAGGATTTCCAGTTCTAGAAATCAATTCTCAAAAAAGAAGTGAAGGTACAAAACTTAATGTAAAAGGAGGCTTCATTGCAGCATTTCCTTATACAAAAAAACATTTGCTAACAATGTAAATGCCCAACAATAGGGGTGTTTGAGAGAAACATATGACAAACATCTCCATAGCCATTAAAGATGGAGCTTTTAGAAATATTTTGAAGAACACTGGAGAATGTCATGATAGAATGGTATAGGACAGAAATAGAATACAAATGAGTATGTATAATTTTGTAAAAATGTGTGCGTGTATTAATCTCTATTTTACCAATGAAGGCACCTAGGCAGAGAATAGTTAATACGGGAATGTGTTCAAGGTCACAGGGCTTATGAACTTGGATTTGGGGGACTATGAGTAACAGAATATCCAACTTAAAGAACTGAAACAAGAGAAGTATTTACTTTTCTCACCAAGAGATCTGAGGGTAGACAATACTAGGGTTAGTCTGGCTGCTCAATTATATCATTAAAAAGCCATATCCTTTCTCTCATTCCATTCTGTTACCTTCAATGTGTGAGCTTTTTGTCCTCAGGCTTGTCACCTTAGGTCACAAAATGACTGCTGCAGCTCCAAATGTCACATCATCGCAGGCAATGATCAAAGCAGGAAGGCCTTAGGAGCTAAATGAGTTCTATCAGGCTCTTGGTCTGGGTTAGCTTTTTGCCATGGTTCGCATTCATGATACAACCCAGGGTTTTTCCAGATATATCTGCACTGCACAATGGGCTGCCTTATCATAACCGGCCTCTTCTTGCTTAAACGACTTGAAACAAACCCAGAAATAAAGTCAAATTCTAATGGATTCTCTTCATCTGTAAAATGAGTAGGTTGGACGAGTTCATCTCTGAGGTCCCTTCCAGCTCTGCCGGGCTCTGATGAGAAAAAAGCCTGGCAGAAAACCCACCAAATTATTAATTGTGGTTAATTTGGGAGAGTGAGATTATGGAGCATTTTCATTTTCTTCTTTATGATTTTTCTTCTTGCCCAAATTTTCTGTAATGAGTACGTGTTATTTATGTGATGAGGAAATATATCATTTTTAAAATATCATAAAAGTTCTAAACTAGAAATCTGTTCTAAACTAACTTTACAAATGTAATATGTGGGGTTTTTCTTAAGTTTGTCTGCCAATACTTCAGCCTGTTTCCGTAAGACCTATTGCCATACTTTGACTACCCCACTGTATACGTATAAATGTCCCCTGCTGTTACAGTTATGGGTATCCTAGTGAAACAGCGGACATAGGTAAGGACAAACGGTAAGCAAGCTGTTTCTTCTAATGGGAGCTTGATCGCCTTAAACAACTGAAATTCCTCCAAGAAAAGACACAGAATATGTGGGTAAACTCATGATGCATTTAACTACCTGTAAAACTTAGTTACAAATCACAGGACTGTGAAAGTAATCACATCTAGATTTATTTACAAGACACTCAGAACTGCATACCAATCTTTGTACTTTGTTTCTCATGGAAACTGAGTTGTCTTTCAACAAATTCCAAAGGTCTTTGGGTCTAATGCACCTCACAGATTCCTTACCATTCATGAGACACAGACCTGCTTGAAAAAAAAAAAAGGTGAGTTAATGTTCTTATTGGCAACAAATACCGTCAGTTGAGTTTCCTATAGTGACAGACTCACTTCATTCATTTTTGAGAAAATGTCTACCAAATTCCCACATCAGAAACACTGTAGTTTGTCTCTATTAGTCGTTTTTCTTTTTTTATTTAAGTAGTCTCCATGCCCAGTGTGGAGCCCAATGCAGGGCTCAAACTCACAACCCTGAAATGGAGACCTGAGCGGAGATCAAGAGTTGAGCACTTGGGGCACCTGGGTGGCTCAGTCCTTGAGCCTCTGCCTTTGGCTCAGGGCGTGATCCCAGAGTCCTGGGATCGAGCCCCACATCAGGCTCCTCCACTGGGAAGCCTGCTTCTTCCTCTCCCACTCCCCCTGCTTGTGTTCCCTCTCTCGCTGGCTGTCTCTCTCTCTGTCAAATAAATTTTAAAAATATTAAAAAAAAAAAAAAAAGAGTTGAGCACTTAACTGACTGAGCCACCCAGGTGCCCCAATCAGTCATTCTTTCAAGTAAAAATGGTGCTCCCTGAACAAAGCATAGAATTCAATTCACAGCTCAAACAATCTCACAAGTCCTTTGCTTGAGACAACCACCATCCTTTGGTATACCGCATAAAATCTGTTTCATTACACAGACTATTAAAAAGATATGTGTTCGAGGATCGAAACTTGATAAAATTCACCATTTTTACTGCATATTCAAGGACATTGTAAGTGAAACTGCCACTTTTGGCAACTATGTGGAGATAAAGAATATAATGACTATTAGTACAGTTTGGTGTCAGTGCCTTAATTTGTGTTAAGAAGTCAGCAGTTTTGCCCACATTTGCTTTTGCACTATGAATGCATTTGCAACACAGAGAAAAATGCAAATAAAGTCTTGGTATTATTATTTTGACCTCAAGGGCCCCCTGAAAGTATCCTGGGGACTCCCAGGGCTCTGCAGACCACACTTTGAGAAACCACCGCTCTTAACTATGGACACGTAAAATTCAATTTAAAAATAACTAAATTAAGAAAGGAAATAAAACCAGGACAAAACTAAATCATATTTGTGAATTAATAAAGTAAAAAAAATTATACTCTCATCCCTTAAATAAATATATTCTACAGGGGTGCCTGGGTGGCTCAGTTGTTAAGCATCTGCCTTCGGCTCAGGGTGTACTCCCGGCGTTCTGGGATTGAGCTCCACATCAGGCTCCTCTGCTGGAGTCTGCTTCTTCCTCTCCCACTCCCCCTGCTTGTGTTCCGTCTCTTGCTGGCTGTCTCTCTCTCTGTCAAATAAATAAATAAAATCTTAAATAAATAAATAAATAAATTCTACATTATCAGTGATCTCTGTAAGTTAAGTCTTTGGTAATAACAAATGAAAAGATAATTTGGATCCTTATACATTTTTTCTAAAACAACTTATTTTTCTTACTAGGCAACATTCTATCACCTTACCAAATTTTCAAACACATTATTATGCTAGTTTGTTACAATATTCTCCCTACCCCTTCCCCACTCCACTCTGAGTTTCTTGAGATTAGAGATTATATATTATTCACAACTGAAACTAACGCTTGGCACATAGTTAGATATTCCATAGATGTTTGTTTTACTGAATGAATATATTTATCAATCAATCAAGAAACAATATGAGTTTTTAAAATTAAAACTGTAGGGGCACCTGCCTGGTTCAGTTGGTAGAGCATGGGACTCTTGCTCTCTGGGTTAAAAGTTCAAGTCCCACATTGGGTGTAGAGGTTATTTATAAATAAAATCTTTTAAAAAATGATTAAATCTGTATGCAAGCTAGTTGAAATAAGGAGCTAATATATAATTTTCCTCAGAGGCAGATATATTTAAAGAAATTACCTAAAAACTTATCTCCAATGAGTTCATAAAGTATTGCCAATTAAAGAGAATTTTCCCAACATAACGTGTAGTCACAAAATTATTTAATTACTTCATTTCTCTCTATTCTTATTTCTTACTCTACTAAATATCAAAAGCAGAATATTTGCAATGCAGACATAAAGTCTAGTGCCCTGGGAATTGAAGTCTAGTTTCAGACTATCAGAATGATTTTTTGCCACATAAACAGCACGGAGCCAAGTCTAAAACACCCACACATAAGCAAACACCAATGCATGCAGGCATGCACGCGCACCACAAAGCAAGGAGGACAGGAAACAAGGCATATGACAAATGCACCAGAAGAAAATAAGGGGTGGATGTGTGCACCTGCGTGTGTTTAGAGGAATGTAGTATGGTTCTCAGTTTGGTAATGCTATCTATTCTAGATTTTTTTATTTTCTTTTTTTTATAATGAAGGATTTTTTTAAAGATTTCATTTATTTATTTGAGAGAGAGAGTGCACAAGTAGGGGGAGGAGCAGAGAGAGAGGGAGAAGCAGACTCCCTCTAAGCAGGGAGCCTGATGCAGAATTGATCCCGGGACTCCAGGATCATGACCTGAGCTGAAGGCAGACACTTAACCGACTGAGCCACACAGGTGCCCCTTTTTAAATGTTCTTTAGGGGCACCTGGGTAGCGCAGTCGTTAAAGCGTCTGCCTTCGGCTCAGGGCGTGATCCTGGCGTACCGGGATCGAGTCCCACATCGGGCTCCTCCGCTGTGAGCCTGCTTCTTCCTCTCCCACTCCCCCTGCTGTGTTCCCTCTCTCTCTGGCTGTCTCTCTGTCACATAAATAAATAAAATCTTTAAAAAAAATAAAAATAAAAATAAAATAAATGTTCTTTAGCAATTTTAAGATACTAGAATGGACCACAGAGGTCATTGGTCCCATTCTACCAATTTACAGATAAGAGAAAGATGCCCAGTGAGCTGAAGTATAACCTTTAAGACAATATGGAAACAAAGCTGGGTTATTTTGTTGATGCTTGAGCTCTCCTCCCAATGTCCCCCACCCCCACACATTTCATACATGAATGAAGGTTCGGGGATTGTGTCTATTATGATCCCCAAAAGAGTGAGATTGCTTTTTCTAGATTTGCTTTGATTCATCATTAATGTTTGGGCAGTTGTTTATGAATGAGGTCATCTCCTTGATCAAACCCTCATTTGAGTAACTTTCAAAACCAGTCATTTCAGGTTAAGATACAGCTACCAGCAGCATGTAACCTGCATGGCTGCAACTTGGAAGAAGTCTCTAAGGTACAGATCACTGTTTAAAGAAAAGATATATTGGGGCTCCCGGATGGCTCAGTCGGTGAAGCGTGTGACTCTTGATCTCGGGGTCGTAAGTTTGAGCCCCATGTTGGGTGTAGAGGTTACCTAAAAATAAAATCTTTTAGGGGCGCCTGGGTGGCTCAGTGAGTAGAGCATGCAACTCTTGATCTCAGGGTCATGAGTTCAAGCCCTATGTTGGGCACAGAGCTTACTTAATTAAAAAAAAAAAGCTCACTGTGGCTGTTACATAAATGGACTATAGAAGTCTGGGGACAGGACAATGAAAAGATAGAGAAACCAGACAGAAAGATGTTGCATTTGTTCTGATGAGACATGTCGGTGGCTTGGGCTTGGCTACTAGCAGTAGAAATGGGAAGGGTGGATATTTCAGGACATGTTCTTGAGGCATACTAGAAAAGATCTGATGACACGGGGTGCATTAATCAGGATTAACGCAGGAGACAAAAACCACAACAATAATCTGCAATGGGAAAATTTAGTATAAGTAATTATTAACTAGTATGGCCATGAAGGAAGCAGCCACTATCTCCCAAGGCTTTGGGAGAGCAACCCAAGGAGGAATGAACAGGGGAAGGACACCGTGTCAGAGATTCAGACCTTGTTGCCGAGGGTATAGTCCCCTGGATGACTGCGAAGTGCACTGAGGTGTCCCGGGCCTGGGATGACAGGCAGTAAGCCAGTACATCTGTGCCAGACGCACTCACTACAAAGCTGCCTGCTACGGTGCTGGCTAAACTCATTCGTTCTGAGACTTGGTGGTAAATTCTAGTGAGTGTGCCAGCACTTCGACCCCGCAATTCCCTTCCAGGTATCTACTCAAGAAAAATGAAAACATATGTCTACAAAAAGGCATGAAAGAACTTTGTGGGATGATGGAAATGTTCTCTATGTTGATCACGGTGGTGGTTATAATGTGTATACATTTGTCAAAAATCACTGAATCTTACACTTAAAACCAGTGTTGGGAGAAGGAGGGGATCTTGGAGATAAAAGAAGCGAGAACAAAGTGTGAAATAGTCATCTCAGATTTGGGAAGTGAATTTACGAGAGAAATATAACAGGGCTAGCCAGGACTACTGAAGGCTTCCTAGAGATTTGCAGTAACAAATTTAGAGTCCTCAACAGAGGTTGTGTCATTTTTTCCAGTAAATTTCAGCGTCTCAATCACTGATATGGAGTAGACAGATAATTGACTGTAACCAGGGTTAGAATTTTGCTAGGAGAATATGATGAGAGGAAGAGAGACAGGGGTTGGGATGTTTGCAAGACAGGAGTGATTTTAGTGATGATTCAATGGATTAGAAAGTGAATATTTAAAGATACAGAATGCGTGTTTCACATAACATGGCCCCAAACACAAGCCAATTATTTCATCTGGGGCTCAAAAGAAAATTAACAATCTCTCCCAATAACAGAGGGAAAAAATGTTTGCTTTGATTGTAAATGGTAACTGCCTAAGGGATATCCAATGGCAATTTTGACTTTACGTGATTTTTTTTCCTTACACATTAACTGGGAAGCCTAACCCCAGAGATTTCTGTGGCTTCACGATATACCAGGAGTGCAGCAGTTACTGATGGCTCCAGAACAAACCACCCTAGAACTTAGTGGCTTACAACAGCCATTTTATTTGCTCACGGTTCTGTAGGTCGGCAACTGGGGCTGGGTTCATCTATGTAGTCCTTCTGCTGGCCTTGCCTTATGGAGCTTCAGTTATCTGGTGGATTAACTGTACTGAACGGTCTAAGATGGCCTCTCTCACGCATTGGCAGTTGGTGGTGGCTATTCACTGGGCCATGAGTCTCCAGCTGACTGGCCGGGGCTTGTTCACATGAAAACTGGGTTCTAAAAGCAGCAAAAGAGTAAGCAAACGCCAACGCACCAGCACTTTACTAGGGTCTGCTTGTGTCCCATCTGCTAATGTGCCATTGGCCAAAGGAAGTCACATACCAAGCCTAGCGTCTGTGGAGGGGGGGGGGTCTTTTCAAGGGCAAACAGGAACTTGCGGTACCTGGAGGGCCGGTAATGGAACCATCAACCCCAAGGAGATTAGGAGCAGTATTTTCTTCCTACGGCCAGTAAATAACAGCTAAAAACTAAACAGAAAAGTGAACCAGTCATGCTTCTGGAGAAACAATCATTTTCCTAAGAGTATTATAACCTAGCCTAGGACATCTGCAATTTTTCTCAATGTCACAAAATTCTAAAGACAATCAATTTGAAAATCCATGTGTCATCAAACATTTTGGGAAGATAGAGGTCATACAATTACATGATGGCAGTGCTTAGCAGCTTCAAAAACTTGTGAACTTGGCCCTTAAGCTTTGAATGAGCATATTTGTAGACAGCAGTTTGAACCATCTGACCTTTAATGTTCTTTTCCAGTACTGAGATTTTTATGATAAACCGTTTAGTAATCAGTCTATTACAGCTCGTTCTATCTTGGCTGAGAAAATGCCCTTTTTTCTTACAAGCTGATACACAGACGCCTCTGCATAAAGTAGAGCTCGGAGACAAATGACAGTTCTGTTTCATAATATTTGTCTCCTGACAGAAGACGACCAGCTCTTGAGTTATTGCCTCATTAGTGAAAATAAAAATCATTGACAACTCCCAGGATTATGAGAATGGAAATACTGAAACTTTGATTTACAGGGGCTATTTCTGACTTTCATTTTTCTTTGAACACCAGAAACTTGGCTTTCTCTGCCCCTCTTCCTAGATTAGTGGAAAGGCTGTAGAAGGAAATGTTGAAGGTCAGAAGTAGCAAAACAATCTTGGGCACAGACAGAGAAGAAAAACGCAGTAATCATTATCATGTTTCATGATGATGAGAAGGGAAAATATAAATAATTGTCATTGTTCTCTCAAGAATTCCCTCTTAGAGTTACAGTTCTTCTTTCATATGACATCATGTAAAGAGAGATTTGCTGACCCAGAATTTGATCCCCAAGTTTTTCATTTGCTCGGCTGGCACAGCAAAGCTCATGGGCAACTTATAATTGCCTGAGTGCCCAAAGGTTATGGATCAATCACTCAGACTGCCAGTCATGCCAACTCGAGAGCCTGGGAATAGTCAGAGAGCCTTGGGATCTTTTTTTCACTAAGGCAAGATGGCTTATTGTTAGATTTGGAGGAAAAACAGAGTGAAAGGAAAATGCTATTGAGCGTACTTAGTGAGAAACACTATTTATATCTGACAGTAGCACATTTTTAATAATGAGGCCAGCAGGGAAAAGACGGAGAGGAGGAAAGTTCTTACAAGGAGAGTTCTGCTCAGCGAGCCAACTCAGCTGGTGTGAAGTGGACCCAAAAGTCCATGAGGTGGGGGAGGGGGGGAAAGAATATTATATTTTAAAAATGCAATGTGCAGCGTTTACATTTATTTCAGGAGAAAAAAAATGCTGGAGAGTCAACCCCACCCACTGACTTCACTTCATCTCATTTATTCTTGCCAGCTAAAATGTCTTGGTTACACACATCTGAAATCTTTTTTTTTTTTTTTGACGGAGCTTGTTTTTTCAATTGTTCAAATACTTGACATCACCTTTTTAAAAAATGGAAATTTCACTTTGCCACAGGTTAGTATTAGGTTGAGACGTATGGGATTGCCAAAAGTCTACTATTTTTGGCTCTAAAACAGCAACTTCATATTGTTTGGTTTAGTAGGTGTATCCATAAGTAATTATATAGTAGTGATGTGATACTTTTGGTGTTTCATATTTGTAGGGATTGGATGAATTATTCTAGAGGTGGTCCTGAGACTATCAGACAAGCATTTGAGAAAAAGTAAAGTAGGAGCCCTACATCAATCCATTCACAAAAATCAACTCCAGGGGTGCCTGGGGGGCTCAGATGATTAAGCATCTGCCTTCAGCTCAGGTTATGATCCCAGGGTCCTGGGATCAAGCCCCACGTCGGGCTCTCTGCTCAGCAGGAGCCTGCTTCTCCCTCTCCTTCTGCCTCTCCCCCCTGCTTGTGCGCGCACGCTCTCTCTCTCTCTCTGTATCAAATAAATAAATAAAATCTTTTTAAAAAAACTTTAAAAAAATCAACTCCAGATATTACAATTTAGCTGAATGTTAAAAATATAGAAAATGAAGAGAATTTGGATATTTACATAATTAAGTGCAAAAAGCACTTATCAAGAAAGCATAATAAATTTAACTAAGATTTTTTTTAAGTGCCAAAGCATCAATACATCTCTTCTAGAAACTCTGCAAATAAAATTAAAGCACAGTTTTATTTTTTTTAAGATTTTTAAAATTCATTTCTTTGACAGAGAGAGAGCAAGAGAGCACAAGCAGGCGGAGGGTCAGGCAGAGGGAGAGGAGAAGCAGGCTCCCCGCCAAGCAGAGGGCCCAACATGGGGCTCGATCCCAGGATCCCGGGATCATGACTCCAGCCGAAGGCAGACGCTCAACTGACTGAGCCACCCAGGTGCCCCTAAAGCACAGTTTTAAAAGTGGGGAAAGTAGTTGCAATATATATGGCGGAAAAAAAAGCTGAGACCCTTAATATTTAAAGAACTCTTAGCTATCAATAAGAAAGATAAACGTTGCAGGGGCGCCTGGGTAGTGCAGTTGTTAGGCGTCTGCCTTTGGCTCAGGGCGTGATCGCGGCGTTCCGGGATCGAGTTCCACATCGGGCTCCTCCACTGGGAGCCTGCTTCTTCCTCTCCCACTCCCCCTGCTTGTGTTCCCTCTCTCGCTCGCTGTCTATCTCTGTCAAATAAATAAATAAATCTTAAAAAAGAAAAAAGATAAACGTTGCAATTAAAAATGAGCAATTTCCAAAAGGAGACATACAAATCCCAGTAAACCTCACAATAAAAGATAGGGCAATTGAAAACATTAATGAGATATCAAGTATCACCTTTCAGATTAATAAAGTAAAAAGAATGACGTCCCAAGCATTGGTAAGAATACAGGAAAATAAACATTCTCATACATAGCTGGTGAGGTGGGGCTAAATATTCCCTTTCTAGTGGGCAGTTGGTAATTTGCATCAAAACATGTTAAAATTCTGCATCTCTTCTGAACCCACTTTTGCAAGTTGGCTTAAGGATAAAACCACAAATATGTCTAAAGTGGCATGTGTAAGTATTTCATCAAGTGAAAATTTGGAAGCTAACTAAATGTTCTAAAATAATGGAATTGTTCAGAAATCGCAATGCATACAAAGGAAAAGACCATGCCAGGGATCAAACTGTGTCATTAAAAATATTTCCAGACATAAGAAGAGATATACTACTTACATGAAAAGAAAAGAAAAGAAAAGAAAACAAAACAAAAGAAAACAAAAGAAAACAAAAGAAAACAAAAGAAAACAAAAGAAAAGAAAAGAAAAGCAGGCTACCAGACAATCTATGCACTGCACACCCTGGGGTGGGGGCAGGATCCACACCATAACTGGCACCGCGTACAGAGGCTTATTTCCCGGTCTTGGCTGATCACCTGACACCCCGAGATACTGAGATGCGTGACGGTGATGTCGCTACCTACACAGAACATAATGCTATCCCAATTTAGCCTTCTCCGGAGTGGGGAATGGACCATCTAGAATCATTGTGACACAGTTCTAGGTTGTCATGGTAGTGGTGGCTTAGGGAAGGGAGACATAAATTCCACTTTGTGGGCTGGAGGAAATCTGGCTTCACTGAACCCAATAGGAGTAATGAATTATTGTTATCCTAGTGGCATACCTCTCCCTACCCCCAACACTCTCATTCCCTTTATCTTGCTTCTTTTCTTCTCCATATACATCACCTTCTAATACTTTCTAGAATTTACATACTTATTATTTTTATTATCTGTCTCCCCCTACTGGTATGAAGGCAGAAATTTTTGTCTGTTTTAGTCACTATATATGCCCAGCACCTAGAACAGAACCTGGTCCATAGCAAGCCCTCAGTAAATATTAAGTACATGAATGAGTGAGTGAGTGAGTGAGTGAGTGAATGAATAGAAGCTCGTATTTACTATATGCTTTCCATTCATCAGGCACCTTAATTCAATTAATTAAGGAGAACTTTTAGGGGAAAAGAGATCACAAGCCATATGTGGGGTATTGGGGGAAGGGAGGAGCGGTGGCTTCTCCTCTCCGCCTTGCTTGTGGTTGTGAGGGTGTTGGGTAAGGCTTGATTAGTGATAAGTGAGACAAATGTCTCTTTTAATGCAAGTGTGGGGAGTTGCCTCTGTCTCCCCACCAACTGTCCCTGGGAGACACTGTCCACTGAATACACAGTAAGGACCCCAAAGTGAGAGAGCTAGGGACACCTCTCTCATTCACTGTATTCTATATTAAAAGCTGATGGGCACTTTACCAATAATCCATTGTCCCGTATCAGGGAACAGAGGAGTGGCATTAAATTATGTCTCAATAAAGAGAATAGTTCCAGTACTGAGCAGATACTCATAATGGTGGTCATTTCTAATGAATTTTTTTAAATCCACCTTTGTGGTCTCACTACTTAGAATCCCTCTTTTGCTTTCCATATTCAAATTCGTCATTCTCGGAAGGATCACACTTTTGTGCTAGAAAGATTAGTTCTTTGAATCATTCCTCGTAATTACAATTCATTGTGTTTTCCTGCTGAGCCGGATCAGCTTTGCGATTGTTGAGGCAGAAGTGAAGTTTAAGAACGTGTGTCCTGCCCTTCTCTCCCCATGTTATCTGTCATAACTACTGGCTTTTGCCTCTTTTGCTGATCATTAGTTTGAATGTGCCTACAATGACTCACGCCTTCATTTCCATGCATTAACAAAAGAAAAAAAGAGGTCTCCTCCAGTGAGTACAAAACAGCCAGGTTTTACGTGAACAGGAACTTCAAAATTATTGCCAGTTCCTGACATGCAAATAATTCTTTTAGAATTGCAGTTTTTCCCGTCCAAATTATACTTGAAAAACTACTGGCTTCCTAGAATAAACTCTATGTAATGTCCAGCTCATACCACCCCCGCAATAACAGGAAGAATACTGCCTCATATTTCTCCCTTGAAAGGCAATGCAGTCTAGTTGATAAGAGATCAGAGCAGACACCGGAAAACCTGATTGTATTTATGACTCTATTTCTTAGATACGGCACTTTTTTTCTTTTCCTCTCTTGGCCTCTTTTCTCTCCCTCCTCCCTGCTCTTTCTCTTCTCTTTTCTCCCACCCCAACCCCTTTCTCTCTTTCGCTCTCTCCTCTGCCTCTCTCCCTCTCAATCTGTCTCTCTCTCCCTCTCCTTCTAAAATGAAATATTAGGGGGCTCTTGGGTGGCGTAGTCAGGCTAAGCATCTGACTCTTGATTTCAACTCAGGTCATGATGGGGTGGTGAGATGGAGGCCCACCAGTGGGCTCTGCGCTCAGTGGGGAGTCTGCTTGGGTTTCTCTCGCTCCCTCTACTCCTCCCCCCTCTCTAAAATAAATGAACAATTGTTTAAAAAATAAACTAACATGAAATATTTGTTACAGATAAATTTATACTAGAAACCATAATACCAAGTGATGCCAAGAAGGTGGAGGAAGTGGCCCTCTCATACGTTGCTTGGGGTAGTAGAAAATGGCACAACCATTTGGTGGAAAGGTTTGGCAGTTTCTTATAAAGTTAAAACATGCATCTCATGTATGACCCAGCAGTTCTGCTCCTAGGGATGTGCCCCAGAGAAATGAAAACGTTTATCCACAAAAAGACTGATAGAAGATGCCAAAGCAGCTTTCTTTGTATCTGCACACTAGAAATTACACTACTGCCCATCAACAAATGGATGCATACACAAATTGTGGGATGTTCATACAAGGGGTTACTGCTCAGCCTAACAAGTGATGAACTGCCGATACATGCACTGACCTGGATGAGTCTCACCAACATTGCAACATTGTGTTGAGTAAAGAAGGTGGACACAAAGGAACTCATACGATAGAGTTTCCGTTTATACACAGTTTTCAAACGCATGAAACAAAGCTATGGTGTTAGAAATACGAGGGCGCCTGGGTGGCATAGCGGTTAAGCGTCTGCCTTCAGCTCAGGGCATGATCCCGGCGTTATGGGATCGAGCCCCACATCAGGCTCCTCCGCTAGGAGCCTGCTTCTTCCTCTCCCACTCCCCCTGCTTGTGTTCCCTCTCTCGCTGGCTGTCTCTATCTCTGTCAAATAAATAAATAAATAAATCTTTAAAAAAAAAAAAAAAGAAATACGTTCACTGGTTCCTTGGGGCAGCAAGAATGGCAGTGGTCAAGGGGGATTGACCTCAAGGGGAATAAGGAAGCTTTCTGGTGAAGTGGGAAATGTTTTTTATCTTTATTGGTGTAGAACTTTTATGGCTGTATGTTTGTCAAAACTCATCAGGCTGTATACTTTATACGTATGCATTTTATTGTGTGTAAATTATATCTCACTAAAGTTGACTGAAAAATTCACACTGGGTTCTAGGCAAGAGTTTAGAAAAAAAAATTTTTTTCTCCAGAGTACACAGGTGGATCCTGTCTGTAAGTTCACACATCCATAGGCTAGAGCAGGTGTTCAAATCAGTGAGTTCACAGGTATGTTGATAAAACTGCTATTAACTCCCTCAAATTCAACAGACAGTGATGGCTTAAATCTGCAGGATAACATGCTTGACATTATTAGAGATATAAAAAGGAATTCAAAATCCCCACTCTCGAGTTCCTGCTAATTCTTTTGGGCCTAGTGGTGATTAAAAAACAAACAAACAAAACAAAGCAAACAAACAAAAAAACAATGGGCATGCACTCAACCAATTATTGTAAAATAAAGAATAATAAAAGGGTACCATGGGATCATACTCAATGAATACTTACTCAATTCATGGAAATGTCACAACCTATTGGATGTCTTATTGATTTACAGCTCCTAAGTCCTCTGGGAGGAAGTTTGAGGGGTACTTTGCAGCCCAAGAATGGATGGCGCTGGGATTAAGACTCTTTCACAAAGAAACTGGGACAGGGTTGCCTTCCCTCCCCTGGAAAAAAAAATGGCTAGGAAAGTAAAAAACAAGCCTAAGAGGGTGGTGGGTCAAAGGATGGCAACTGATTTGAGACTCAGGGGTCAGAATGATAAAAGCTAGTTAATAAAATGGTCAAGATCAGAGCTATACAGAACAGCTTCTCACGGTCTTCGTCTAAGTCTTAATTAAGCAGAGCTGTGAAACTGGAAATGCAAATGAATTCATCAGAGTAGGTCATCTCAGTGGCTTCACACAATCAAGTTTCTTTCTTCCTCCCTCCAAGTGCTCTGCAGACATTTTTGTCTGCGCAGCTGTCCGGGACCACTGTCCCCCAGATGATGACTCAACAGCCCAGAGGCTTCCATTTTGTGACTCTAGTAGCTCTAGTGCCATCTAGCTAATAGATGACAAGACAAACATACGGACGATTACGTGGGATGTTTTCTAGGTGAGGCCTAGAAGTGGCCTACGTCCCTTGTACCCGAATGCCACAGACCAGAACTCAGTCACATCCTCCCACTTAGACAGATGCAAGGGTGGCTGAGAAATTTGCTTTAGTTGTGTGCCCAGCACAGAGAAGAGACAGTCTGGTGAGCACCGACAGTCTTGACCACAGCAAGTCTACCTAGTGAGCAATATGAGAACTTTGAGTGTCCCATGTGCAGTTACTCAGAGGCGGCTGAAAGATGTACAGGGGCGTTGGAGAAGGGGAAGGTAGGATGTATTCTGCTCTTTAGATAAAAAGTGCTGTACTTCTCCTGGGGAATAGGGGAGCAAATCATCAACAACTGAAACTAAAAGAACAATTTAGAGCACAAAACAAATGCAAGGTTACCCAAGAGGCAGGGAAGAAAAATAGCAGAGGTCGGGGATCACACTAACTCTACCAAAGACATGACAAAATGGCGTCTGTGCTTTCAGAACCCCCAAGCCTGGAGCAGATGCGCTGCTCAGAGCAGCAGCAGTTTGGAAGGGATCGACTGGACTGAATTGTCCGTAGATATCGTTCCAGTTTAGTTGGGAGCTCGAACCAGACACCGCACACATTATTAGTCAGGCTCTTGGTTTTTCCCTTTGTCTATGTAGACTAAAAAATGAAGGACTTTTGCTCAAAAATTTAAACATGGAAGCACCCTATGATCCAGCAATCCTACTTGTGAGTACATACCCCAAAGAATTAAAAGCAGGGACTCAAACAGATATTGGCACACCCACGTTCATGACAGCTTTAGTTACAATAGCCAAAAAGTGGAAACAACCCAAATGTCCATCAACAGATGAATGGATAAACAAAATGAGATATACGCGGGTGCCTGGCTGGCTCAGTCAGTGGAGCATGGGACTCCTGATCTTGGGGCCGTGAGTTCGAGCCCCACGTTGGGCACAAAGCTTACTTAAATAAATAAACAAATAAACAAAGAAAGACAGAAATATAAATTCAACATGCACATAGAGTAGAATATTATTCATCTTTAAAAAGGAAATTTTAACACTTTACAACATAGATGAAACCTGAATAGGGTATACTAAGTGAAATAAGCCAGACACACTAAAAAAAACCCACACTAATATTGTATGATTTCACTTATACGAGGTCTCAAGGATAAGCAAATTCATAGAGGTAGAAAGCAGAATAGAAGTGACCAGGGGTAGGGGGTGGCAGTCATTGTTTAACAGGTATAGACTTTGTTTTTGGGATGATGAGAAAGTTCTGGAAATGGCTAATGGTGATGATTGGACAGTGTTATGACTGCACCTAATGCCACTGAACTGTACACCTAAAAATGGTTAAAAGGGTAAATTTCATGTTATGTATATTTTACCACAATAAAAAAAATGTCCCCCCCAAAAGTGAAAGGCACAGGCTTTCTATTAAAGAAACAAATAACATGTTAAGTGCCAGATAGAGAAGGATTCCAGTTGGTAAATGGGGATGGGGGGAATTCGGTAAGGTTTCATGGAAGAAAGAGTTACATCAGCTGGGCCTTGGAAAACTTCTGGGTGGAGATTAGAAGAGCAAAGAGGGAGGATATAATCCGGGCTGTGGGGAAATGTGAGCAAGGGCAGAGTCATAAAAATATGTAACGTATCTAAGAAATGGAGAGTGGTTCAGTTTATTCATTGTATCTCCTACTTTCCCCTGCTGGGCGCGCTAATACTCTCTCCTTGGAGCCTTGTTGGGCGAGAGCTAAATTGCTCAGCACTCACTAGGCTGCACGCACCGCAGAAAATTCCTAGTGGCCTTAACCTGAAGAGGAATAACCCTCAGCTGTCTGCACAGAAATGTTTCCACTTGACTCCTACTGGGGGAGTTAACAGAACTGTATAAGATACAAGTGTTATCTTTTTCAAGGGGAGGGAGTCACTGTGTTCTGAGGAATTTCATCCACAGAATCTGTTCATATGTTGTCAGGGGCATGGAGGGATAATGTTTCTGAAATGGTATCTACAATGTTCTCTCCCCCGGGGCTTCCTCCTTTGTTTCTCCCTGCTCAAGCAGCTGGGCGACTGTGTGCAAGGGGCCTCAAGGGAGAGATGCAACAGGGTGGTGTGGTTTTCTGGTTTTTGTTTTTTAATTGAGGTACTAGTGACATATAACATATTCGTTTCAGACAGGGTGGTGTTTTAGATCCTTACAAAAGTTAGGCAAGGCTCTTTGCTCTGGACGAGGCATCATTTTAACGCTCTTGAAACCAACAAGATAGAAGTTTCTAAACACCGGTAGTCGGGTTTGCTTATTTGTGTCTGGGGGATTTTAACTTTTTATTCTCTGTCCAAGACAATTCTAAGCGATGTCAAGTAGAGTATTATCTGCACAGCTGCCAGCCTTCTGCTGGAGAATGGACTTCGTCTTCCTATTTCTGAACTGTTCTGCCTCACGAGCTGCCTTAGCTTACCTCATCTGAGGAGCGGATTGACCTCACCCTACAGCCCAGCCCTGGAGGCCTGCCAGATACACTCTTTGAAAGGAGGGAGCTCTTCTGACCATTTTGTTCCTTCCCCTGGGGCAGAAATAAAGAGCTGGGGAGACAGCCTCACCCGACCTTCATGCCTTATCCAGGGGCAGTCTCTCTCTAGTAACTACAACAAACAGGAAATGAATATAATTTCTCAAAACATATTTTCATAGAAGAAAAATGAGACCACACTCTAGCCAAGTGATCAAAATTAACACCCCTTATAGTAGAAGGCAAACAGACATGGTGTGCCTCCAGATGACATACCCTGAGACCTCAGCTTCCCTGAAATGTATCCCCTGGTCGCTTTCGGGAAATTTGGGAGCATCCTTGTAATTTATTCCCTTGGTAGAAAGACGTACCCTCCCTATCTCTCCCAAAGCAGTACTTCTTAAACTTTATTGGGGATCTTGCTCAAATGTAGATTCTGGTTTAGTAGATCTGGGGTGGGTCTCCACATCCTGCATTTCGAATGAACTCTTAGGTGACCTTGGTGTTGCTGGTCTGCAGGCTACATTTTGAATGGCAAGGTCCTAAAGCAGGGGTTCTCAAAGTGTGGTCCCTGGACCAGCAGTAGCAGTATCACCTAGGAGCTTGTTAGAGATGCACATTCTCAGACCGGCTTCCAAGACCTACTTGCTTAGTGAATCAAGAACTCCGGGCATGGGGTCCAGTCCAGCCAGGGCCAGAACTAGGATTAGGCAACATTTAAAGAGGCATCTACTTCTTGGGTTCGTACAAGTGCAAGGTCGGACCTGAGTCCAACAATCCGTGTCTTCCAAGTCATCCAGAAGATTCTGATGCATGCCAGAGTTACAGAGCCATCGTCTCCTTTCTTCTCACTACCATAGCAGCCTAACTCTATTTAAATGATCTGGGCCCCGGGGGCGCCTGGCTGGCTCAGTCCAAAGAGCATGCGACTCTTGATCTCGGGGTCGTGAATTCGAGTACCACGTTGGGTATACAGATTATTTTTTCCAAAATTAATTTTAAAATTAATTTTAAAAAATTATCAGGGACCCACTCAGACCCATGAATCAGGACAACTGGGGGCAGAAAAATGCTCATCTGATCCATGAAGGGGTATGAATGAGAATGCATCGAAGAGCTGCTTGCCATGGAAGGATTTAGAAAAAAAAAGTATCAACCATGATACACTGGATAAGCAAAATGTGTGCCGTCATACTGCAGTTAGAAGCAAGGATCTAGGGGCGCCTGGGTGGCTCAGTCGTTAAGCGTCTGCCTTCAGCACAGGTCATGATCCCAGGGTCCTGGGATCGAGCCCCCCATAGGGCTCCCTGCTCAGCGGGAAGCCTGCTTCTCCCTCTTCCACTCCCCCTGCTTGTATGCCCTCTCTTGCTATCTCTCTCTCTGTTAAATAAGTAAATAAAATCTTTAAAAAAAAAAAAAAAAAAAGAAGAGGAAGAAGCAGCAAGGATCTAGAGGGGTGCATGGGTGGCTCAGCCAGTTAAGTGCCTGACTCTTGATCTCAGCTCAGGTCTTGATCTCAAGGTCATGAGTTCAAGCCCCGCATCGGGCCAGTGTGGAGAATACTTAAGAAAAAAAAAAAAGGCAAGGAACTAGATGTACCATAGAGCAATGTGACAAGAGCAGAAAAACAAAGAGCCTTTTACTGTGAGAGATGTGATTTAGAGCACAATACCACTTATGTAAAATTAACATGAATATGTTTTTAAATACTACGTTTTCTTTTCAAATAAAGATCCATGAATAGAGAGGGGAGCAGAGTTGAAGTAGAATGGGGGTGAGGACCAGAGATAAAGGGGAAAACACTGGTAAACAATGAGACAAACAAGTAAGCATAAAAGGGAAGAACTTTGCCCAGACAGAGATGACAATACGCTTTGAGTTGAGGAACACGATTAACTCAACTCCAACACGAGGTCCACTAGTTGGCAGGGTGTGTAGAAATCTCTGCAGATGTTGTCAGGAAATCTATTGCGAACAAGACCCCCAGATGAGTCCGCTGCATACCGCCAACATCCTTAATTCCAAAGCGTTCTTATTTTTCAGCACTTCCTTGATTTGGCCGCTACTCAACTCCCCAGTCACCCTGGCTTACATGTAGCAATCCAGTAACATAGCAAATGTCATGAAGTGTCCCACCCCCCCACATCTTATTCATGCTGTGGCTCCTGCCTGGAGCACTGTTTTGTTGTGGTTTTTTGTTGTGCTTTTTTTTTTTTTTTTTTTTTTAAGTAATCTCTACACTCAGCATGGGGCTGGAACTTCCAACCCAGAGATCAAGAGTCAGATGCTCTACCAACTGAGCCAGCCCCTGAAACATTCTTTTTATCTTTCTTCACCTGGCTAACTCTTACTTATTCTTTTCAACTCAGCCCAGGTACGGTCTCATCGGGAGAGCGTCTTGACCCCTCTGACTGGGTTAAGTTGATCCCCCTGGCATTCACAGCACTGGGTTACTCGGTGGTTGCGTATAATGCTGAAATCATTGATTTGTGTGTTTTTAAGCCTCTCCGGCCCAAGGACTCGCTCTTACCACCTTTTGTCCCTCAGCGCCTGCTAACACGGTGCCTGTGATTCGATAGGTTTTCAAATGTGGTGGGGCTTACCCAGCACCAGGAATATTATTTACGTGCTCATTCACTTACACAAGACGTTGTTCAGAAAGGACTGAAGGCAGCACTCGAGAACTAAACTTCCGAGAAAGAGAACGTGGCGCTTCACCGTAACACCCACCGGCCACATCAGCCCGCCGCCGCCGCCGCGAGGATCCATCATGGCTGCCGGTCCACACAGCCCGAGATCCGAGCAGGAGCCGGAGTTCCGGCTGCGGCTGGTTGCCGGAAGATCTCCATCCCTGCCTGCTACTGCCATCTCCAGGGGACTGCTTGATTTTCAGCCAGCTGCAGGACGCCAGCTGCCGGGAGAAAGCCACAGCTCTGGGTAAAATCGCCTCCATCAATTAATGGAAAGACAGCTGGTTCTTCCCGCTTCTTTTTCAGGTCTCTGAGAGATGTTGCACAGCCCTGTCTCTTCCGGTCAGGTAGAGACCAGAGACCGTTTTACGCTGCTTCCTCATCTACATCAAATAATTTCTGAATTTAGAGCCTCACAAGAAAACTCCGAAATAGAGACTGCCTTTACAAAATCAGGGACTTACATGATGGATTGATGCAGAAAATCGTAAAGTTCATTAGAAGATTCACAAACCCTCCACCGAGAAAACATTTGCAGTTAATAGTTATGCTCCTTCTCCTCCCACAGAAAGGGAAAGAAATGTTTTATTTAAATCAATGTTATGAAAGTTACAAAACAAAAAAACAAACCCGGAAACACTGAGTCTAAAATGAATTGCCTCTTATTTCCAGGCTGTTTTTCAGTCTTAGATCATTACCTTTCTAAAAGAATCATCATAAAGGATAGGTTATTTGTTTTAACAGACAAAATCATACTTGCTTAATGATAGGAAACATGGTTTGGTAAAAGCCAAATTCAATGAGCTAAAACCACCTTTCTTGTAATTTGTAAGGTACTATCTCACAATGAATCAAATAATCAAGGGGAAAAAAACAATCAAGAAAAAAACTGGGATACTCGCTTAAGCAGGATTTCTCAGCCTCAACACTATTGATATTTTGGGTGGGATCCTTCTTTCTTGCCGGGTGTGGGGGCCGTTCCACGTGTTGTAGGATGGTTAGCAGCATCCCTGGCCTCTGCCCGCCAAACGTCCACCCACCCTCAGTCACTGACAATCGAAATATCCCCTGGGTGAAGGAGGGGAGCAAAATCACCCCCCGTCAAGAACCTCTGCAGTTGGGGCAGACACAAAGCCATTCACAGGTAAGATCCAGATTAGAGTCTGTAAATTAGAACATGACACAGAATACCCAAACCTCTCCCCTGGTCCAAACCCCAAGGATTGGTCTTCCCTAATACAAAGGTGTCAAACTTGCCATATATTTGGGAGCAGATCCTTTTCTAGTAGCATTTCAAAATCTAGCCAAGATATATCTGAGAGAGGAAGTCTATCTTGCAATAATTAACATGTTCTTTCACTCGAAAAACGGACCCTTCAGTTTTGGACTCTAACAGAACACTACCCAAGGACAACGAAGGAGCTGTGTTGACCTCAGTGAACAGGCTTAACCATTCTTGACCAGAGCTCATTAGCAATTTATAATGCGGCAACTCTTCATTAAGTGGTTGCAGTGGGCAGCATGATGCTCCCCCACAAAGATGTCCAGGTCCTAATTCCCAAGCCTGTAAAGCAAAAGGAACTTTGCAGATGTGATTACGTCAAAGATCTTGAGAGGGAGGGGCGCCTGGCTGGCTCAGTGGGTACAGCATGTGACTCTTGATCTCGGGGTGTAAGTTCAAGCCCCACGTTGATGTAAAAATAAAAATTAAAAAAAAAATCTTAAGATGGAGAGATTATCCTGTATTATCCAGGCAAGCTCAAGGTAATGGTAAGGGTCCTTATAAAGGAAAGAAGGGGGAGGTCCTTACAAAGGAAAGGGAAGGCTATGTGATACCCCAAAACAGAGATCTGAGTGATGTGATTGCTGGCTTTGAAGATGGAAGGGGCCTGGAGCCTAGGAATGCAGGAAGCCTAAAAACTGAAAAGGCAAGGAATAGATCCTCTCCACCAGAAGGAATGAGACTCTGACCTTCAGGACGGCAAGAAATACATCTGTTTATTTAAGCCACTAACGTTGTGGTAATTTGTTACAGCAGCAAATAAAATCCACCAGGATTTGCAGTGAAAATCCAACAAGAAGATTATGATCTGTAAAGCCAGAAGGCCATTCCATGGTTTCAGTAAGCATAATTAATATTTTTTAGCATAATTAATATTTTAAACCATAGTTAAAGATCTTGGACAATACAACAATGCATTACCTCTCCCTGAGAATAGATGAGAATATCCAGCTCTTAGATGTTAGACGCTAGTCCAAATGTATTACGATGTATTAATTCATTGAATCGTCATAACAATATTGTGATGAAAATACTTTGAGGATTTCCATTTTTCTAATAAGAAAACCAGGATCCAGAAAGGTTAAGTATGTAACCATTTCAAGCTCGCACAGCTAAGAAATGGCAGCACTGGGCTTCAAAGCCAGGCATACCTTCTTCAAAATCCAAATAAACGCCATCCAGAGCAGTTCCATGAAGTTTGAGGGTGGAATGTTTACAAAACAACCCCCTCCAATCTCATACTTCTACACCCAAAGAGGGGGCTTGTCCAGACGCACTAAGGCACCTGCCTTTGCAAGTGTAGGGATGTCTGCTGTTTTGCCCAGCCAGCATTCCTGCCACCTTATTTATTTGTTTCTTTGTTCATTCGTTTATTTATTTTGCAATCTCGACACCCAACGTGGGGCTTGAACTCATGATCCTGAGATCAAGAGTTGCTTGCTCTCCCGACTGAGGCAGCCAGCCAGGCAGCCCCCTGCCCCCTCATTGGGAGGATAGTATCGCAAATGTCCTTAGGCAATCACCCCCTCCCACACTGCCTACAGTCTCTCTGGACTGTCACTCAAGATGCCCTTCCCTTTTTCCAGCCAATTTGACACAAGCCAGACCAAGGCAATCCCCCCCCCCTCTGGAATGTGGAGAGATTCTCCTGAATTCCCCGCTCCCTCATTCCTGGAGTGTCCCTGGTTCCTGTTTTTTCTAAGGCCTGCTAGTTCAGCTTTTTTCTGTTTTGCTGAGCCACCCCTTATCTTTCCAACAAAGTCCTTTATCATTTAAGGGTACGGGAGTCAGTTACTTTCCTTCCAAATAAAAAAATCTACCTGAAACTGAGCCTTCCAGAGACTCCTTACGTGTTCAGAACCCTAGCTGGGAGGTGCCTCACCCAGCACCGGAGAAGAGCTGGCGCACTGTCTCCTGGCCCTAGAGCAGGCGGAGCACGGAAGCTGCGCGAGGACAGCCAGAGCTCCCAGTGAGGGAGGCTGCGGACTCCAGGGCCACGCGAATAACGTAAAGCTACCGTCCACTCATCACTCAGAGGGGGTTTGGGAGGTAGACCGTGTATCCTTAGCGATTAGTGTTGCATAGACTATGTATCTAGACTGAACTGTGAGCGATCATTGGACCAACCCAGCACCCGCCAGTGTGGACACGAACAAGGGATACACTGAACCTAGACGACACAGAAGTTGAGGTGAGGACCCCACCAGCATAATGAATCCTTTTCTTGCCATCACATGGCTGTCGTAAGCTGTCTCGATCCAGGGGACACTAGGCCACCACCGCAGTCAAGATATTGTTGACAGAGTTGGCAAATCAAATAAGGATTACTTCCAATAGAATGCTACCTTAACAGGGCTTATTTCTTTTCTAGTTACCATACAAAAGTAGGACATGAATAGAACTCATTTTGGATACCCGAGGCTTCAGCAACCCTAGGCATCATCTCGATCTAAAAATGTTTCATTGCGATGCGTTTTCCCTCCGCAGGACCTGTTACACACACGCACAGCTCAAAGTCCACAGCCTCCAAACCCTCGACGTTAAAATAAAAACTGAGATCAGCAGTAGCTTCGCTGACCTGATTTTAACAGGTCTTAAAGTCACTTTCAGTTGTCAAAACTTTTTTAATTACAAAAAGCTACATTTTTCCAATAAACGAAATGTCAAACATTTTGAGATTGCCTGAGGCAGATTTTTTAAAGTATTGTGGGTTTTTTTTTTTAACTTTCCATTCGTGACTGATTCAGGGACATTAAAGTCCTTATGTGTACTGTCATCACCCCCTCATCTTTTACAACAATTTTGTCCTAGATTCAGCCTATAGAACACAAGTTTTACTGTCACTCTTTAAGAATGTCACTGAGAAGTCATTCTACTTCTCTGAGAGAGCTAACTCCATGATTAGTAGATCTTATGAAAAAAAAATCTCCTGTGTAGTCTTTTGACTGAAAGTCATGCATTTCTAGGGACATTAAGGGAACAAAAGCAAATTAAGAATGCATGCAGATTTCAATTTGTTGTTGTGGTTACGAAAATAGATTGCAGTGGGTCTGCATTCAACAACCATCAGGGGCTTGTTTGTTTGTTTACCTTCCTAGTACTTACAGATCCTCTAACTGGAAGTTTGCACCTTTTGACCCTCTTCATCCAATTCCTACATTCCCCACAACCTGCCTCTGGTAACAAATCTGATCTCTTTGTCTATGAGCTTTTCAAAACAATTCCATGAGCCTGGGTGGCTCAGTCGGTTGAGTATCCCACTCTTGACCTCAGCTCAGGTCTTGATCTTGGGGTCATGAGCTCAAGCCTCATGTTCGGCTCCACGCTGAGTATGGAGCCCGCTTTTAAAAAAAAAAAATCCATGTGTAAATGAGATCATACAGTGTTTTTCTTTCTCTGTCTGACTTATTTCAATTAGCATAATGCCCTCAAGTTCCATCCATGCTGTGGCAAATGTCAGGATTTCCTTTATTATGACCGAATCATATACGTATGCCTATCTCACATTTTCTTTATCCATTCATTCATTGAGGGACATTTAGGTTGCTTCCGTGACTTGGCTATTATAAATAATGCTGCTGTGAACATGGAAATGCAAATAGCTCTTCGACATGGTGTTTCCATTTTCTTTGGATATATTCCCAGAAGTGGAATTGCTGGCTCAACAGTCATCAGATTTGACTTCTCATCAAAGCATACCCACTAATTAGCTATGTATCAGGATAGATCGCAAAAAATCTCCCCAGTCCCTTGCCTTTCCCTGTTTCAGCTTCTACCATCAAAAAGTGCAGTACCTCCCTGCCCTTAAAATCGTAGCTGTTCTCAAGATTTGCTTTGGCTGCAAGAAGGTGGCTAAAGCGACATCATGTGAGTTGTAAGTCTTGGCCTGAAGGGGCATTGCAACTTCCCCTCTTGTTGCTTTTGGAATCTGACATCACTATGTGAATAGACTTGGACGAGTTTACTGGAGGTTAAGAGGCCATGTAGAGAGGTGCTGTAGCCACTCCAGCCATCCCAACCGGAGTTCCAGACACACAAGTGAGCCCCGTCGAGAAAAGCTGAGCCTGGTTCGGGTTACAAAACTGCCATCAGAATGACGAGCCAACCGCGCTCAGCTCGGAGTCTGCTTGAGATTCTCTCTCCCTCTGTCCCTCCACTCATGCACTCTCGAGCTCTCTCTCTCTAAAATAAATAGATCAATCTTTAAAAAAAAAATAACGATGAACCAAATAAATGGTTATTTTAAGCCACTGTTAGGGTATTTGTGATGTAGCAAAAGCTAACTTGAATAGTGGCCCTTAAACAGAACACTTAAGCTCTCTGGGCTCTGTAAAAGGAGGAGACTGAAGCAGCCCTAGAATTTTCTCATTGTAAAAACGTTCTTGGTGATATATTTACTACCCTGTTTACTCCAGAGCACCCAAGCGGAAGGAAGCTAACAAGAAGACTGACACAATTGTACACAAGGATTCAAGGTGTGAAGCATAGCACAGTATGTGAAAATGTTGGTAAACATTAAAACATTCTACAAAATTAAGCTGTCATTGTAATTACACACACATCAGGAGTACAAGTTAGCCTAAGGAAAATACATGAAGACCAGCACAAAACCGGGGAGGGGTACTCCATCTCCAAAGCAGCCTGGAAAATGTGAAGATGGAATTAGTGGTGATGGAGCACCCACAATGTTCCTCGTGACTTAAGGACATTAGCTCGTTTAACCCTCAAAGTGACCCCATTAAGTGGTGTTATTATCAACCCATCTTACAGATGGGAAAACTAAGGCTTGGAGGTGGTAAATAGTTTGCCTAAATTCAAAAAGAATAAGATATACAAAGGAGGGTATGAACACAGGCCACTGGACTTCAAACCCTCTAGCATTCCTTTGCTTTCACTAATGTAGCTCTTGCCACCCAGCAGAGAAAAACTTAATCATCATTAAACATTTTTCTCACTCTTTACTGTCATGCTTATAAATAAAAATGACCTAAGAGGATTATCCATGCACTCAAGATCTTATTGTCCCAAAACATCTTCTGTTAATTTCGGGACATTTTTTCCCCCATCTGTTTTCTCTACACTGGGTTTTTCTTTAATCAGGTAAAAAAGCATTTTGATTGTATTTTTTAAAAATCGTGCATGTCATATATGAACATACGTTTACTATAAAAAGTTAAATAGGGGTGCCTGGCTGCCTTACTCAGTAGATCATGCCACTCTTGATCTCAGGGTCGTGAGTTCAAGCCCCACAATGGGTGTAGAGTTTACTTAAAAAAAAATTACAACGTGAGAAAAGATTAATATCCAGACTATATAGAGAACTTTTAAAACTCAAAAATGGGCCAAGAATAGGCATTTCTCGAAAAAATGTATATATATATATTTCATGTGGCCGGTACGCACATGAAAAGATGCTCAAGGTCACAGATCATTAGGGAAAGGACATCAAAACTAAAAGATAACCACCTCGTACCCACTAGGATGGCAACTGTCTAAAAGCCAGAGAATAACAAGTGTTGGTGAGGACGTGGAGACATTGGAGCCCTAGTGTGCGTGCTACGGGTGGGAAACTCATATGCAGATATTATATATTTTTGTTTTACATATATGGGATAATTCTAAATATATTTGTTGCAACTTTCTCTTTCATTTACCAACATGTCCTGGAGATCTTTGCATATCAGGACATAGAGATCCGCCACGTTTTTTAAAACTATGCAAAGGGTGCATGTACCATGTTTTATTCAACACTCTCTTATCTGTAGACACTTAGCCTGTTTTTAATATTTTACTGCAACAACATAATTATGCACATACTTTTTTTAAAAAGTGCCTCGGCAAATATAATTACACATACACTGTTATAAACATGAGAGCATTTCTATTTATAGATATGGCCATAGTTTTAATCTTCAAAAATACTATCCTCCCCCTGAAAAAGAAGTGTATAAAAAGGGGCACCTGGGTTACTCAGTTGGTTAAATGTCCAGCTCTTGGTCTCAGCTCAGGTCTTGATCTCAGGGAAGTGAGTTCAAGCCCTGCATTAGGCTCCTCGCTCCTACTTAAAAAAAAGAAAAAAAAATTTACTATCCAAAAATAAATATTGTTCCAAAGAGGGTATGAGGGTCCATTTCCACCACTCTAGTGAATACTAGATACACATATTTTTTTCCTAATCTGATTAGAGACTGATTATTATTGCTTAATTTACATTTCTCTGATTTCAACCAAGTATTATTTCTTATGTTCATTGGACATCGAATTCTCTTCTTCAATGAATTATTAATTTATTTCCTGTATTCGATTTTAATTGGATTGTTTTTCTTTTGTATACACACACACAAACACAAAGTGGATATCGAACCTTTGATATATATATTTAAAATATATTCCCATCCTGTTGCTTATCTTTTATCTTGGTTTATGGTATATTTCAATGTATAAAAATGTTAAATTTGCACATACTCAAATATGTCAGTATTGTCCTTTCTGGACTCCAGGTTCTTCAAAATAATTTTCCCCACTCAGATTGTGTGTGTGCGAGTCTTGGTGTACTTTTAGTACTTCCTAAGGTTTTATAACATTCAGGTATTTCATTCATCTGGAATTCATTTTGTATTTGATGTAGAAGGGCTCTACATTTTTTTTTTAAGATTTGATTTATTTACTTGAGAGGGAGAGAGCGCACTTGCGTGAGCCCACGGTGGGGGCTGGGGGGACAGAGGGAAAGGGACACGCAGACTTCCCGCTGACAAGGGAGCCCAATGTGGGACTCTACCCCAGGACCCTGAGATCATGACCCGAGAATTGCTGGTTTTCATAACACCATCGCCTATGATGCCAATGCCAAAGCATTTTTATTATTTTAGCTTTATAACATGTTTTATGTCTGGCAGAGCAAGTTGCTCTTCATTATTTCTAGTTTTCAAAAACCTCTTTGTTATTCTTGTATGTTATCTCTTTTACATTAAATTTAAAATCACCTTATCAAGATTCTAATTAACATTGCATTAAATGTATAGGTTAATTCTGGGGGAAAATGACAGTTCTTTGTAGTAGGCAGATTAATGTCCCCCCAAAGATGCCCATGTCTTAAAGCCTGGAGCCTGTTAATATGTTATATTACATGGCAAAGGGCAATTAAAGTTGCTGGTGGAATGAAGGTTGCTAATCAGCTGACCTTAAGATAGATTTTTCTGGATTCTTTGGGTAGGCCAAATGCAATCATATGCGTCCTTAAACGTCAAAGAGGAAGGCAGAAAAATAGAGTCAGAGGGAGATACGATTATGTAAGAGGAGTCAGAAAGGTGCCGCGTTGCTGGCTTTGAGGATAGAGGAAGGAGACCATGAGCAAAGGAATGCAGTGGCCTCTAGAAGTGGGAAAAGGCAAAGAAATGGATTCTCTCCTGGAGCCTTCAAAAAGGAATATAGCCCTGCGGACACCTTAATTTTAGCCCCTTGACAACCATGTTGAACTTCTAAGCTGTAGAGATATAAGATAATAAATTTATATTGTTTTAAGGCCCTAAAGTTGTAGTAATTTTAGGGGTGCCTGCCTGGCTTAGTCGGAAGAGCATGCAAATCTTGATCTCAGGATCATAAGTTCAAGCCCCATGTTGGGTGCAGAGATTACTGAAAAACAAAAATGAAAAAAACCTTGAAAATAAATAAATGAAAATAAACCCACAGTAATTTTTTACAGCAGCAACAGAAAACTAATACACTGTACAATGCTGCAATTTCTGTGACTGTTGGGATATTTGGTTGCAAGCAACAGAAATACACTCTAACTTAAATACAAAAGGAGTTTATTGAAATGGTATTAGAGATCTTACAGAATTCACAAAACTTTGGAAAACCAAGGTCTGGAAGTAAAGCAAGAGAGGCCAGACAGCAAGATGCATAACTGGAGTTTTTGGGTCAGTGTTCCAACAAAAAAATCAGAAACCATTCTGGGTATTCAAGCAGAGAGAGTTTAATACAAGGAATTGGTTACATGGGTGTCGAAGTGCTGAAAGAGCAAAATGAAAAAGGAGGCCGAAGAAAAAGGGAGAAGCAGCAACTATGCAGAGGACTGTTAGAGATCAGTCTGGTAGCACTGCCCCCGGGCTGGAGCCCATGAGCCTGCACTCACCATGGAGCTTCTGGAGACACCACCGTTGCTGCTACTGCTGTTAAAAATGCACTATGGCTGAGCAGGAAACCAGCATCCCACACTCTCGCTAATGCTTCTGGAGCCCAGAGATTTCTACGGTGACCCTCAGTTCTTTTCTCTGGTGGTGCGCCTGTCAGAGACTTCCTTCAAAGGTGGGAAAAAAAGCTTTCTCCACTGCCTTAAAATTTTCCATCAGTATTTGCCATCAGCAAAATCTAACAGAAAGTCAGTTGGGTGGCCTGGGTGGCTCAGTCAGTTAAGCATCTGCCTTCGGCTAGGTCACGATCCCAGGGCCAGCAGGGAGTCTGCTTCTCCCTCTCCCTCTCTCTCTGCCCCTGCTCATGCGCTCTCCCTGATTATCTCAAATAAATAAATAAATAATTTAAAAAGAAAGAAAGAAAGAAAGAAGGAAAGAAAGAAAGAAAGCAAGCAAGCCAGTCGGCTAATAAGGGAGTTTGAGGAATGTAGTGTGCAGGGTTTTAAGCCCAGCAGTATAGGAGAGAAAAATGACAAGTGAGTGTAGAGCTGTGAGATAACGAACATAGAAATAGTAGAGTTAGCCCATTTCTATTGCTGTGTTACAAATTATCACAAATATAGCACCTACATGTATTAACTGATGCTTTCCCCGGGTCAGGAGACTAGGCATGGCATAACGGACTCCTCCACTCAGGACTCTGATCCAGGTGTTGGCCCCAGGCTGTGAGCTCATCTGAGCCTCCAGGTCCTTGTCCAAGATCACCTGGCTGTTGGCAGAATTCAGCACCTTGTGGTTGTAGGGACTGAGGTCCCTGCTTTCTCGCTGGCTATTGGGCCAGGGGCTGCTCCCACCTTCTAGCTTCTTGCTCTGTGGCCCACTCACCGTTCAGCAGCTGCTTCTTCAAGGCACCAGGAGAATGTCTTTCATGTGACATAATCAAGGGAGTGACTATCGCCTCACATTCGCGTTATTCTATCGGCGCAGAGAAAGTCAGTTTCCACCGCCACTCAAAGGGAAGGGATTGTCCAAGGCTGTGACTCGTTGGAGGGTCACCTTAGGGTGAGTTCACCGTAGTCAGGATGTAGATGCTTCTGCCTGCAGGCACACCACGGATGCTGAGTTCTTATGACCACCGTGCCTGTGAAGAGTTTGTCGACTTTTCTGAATCTTGGTGTCACTCCATCGAGATGAAGGAGGGTGGCATTCATTGGGTGAACCTGGTCATCTTCTCACTCATCCCCTCCCTAGATAATGATGGGAAGCAGCATTTCCCTCCTTTATTTTTCACAGTGGTTCCATCAATGGTACACAAAAGAGAGTTTCTCTCCCAAATAGAAAAGTGTCTTCTTGGATGCCCACTTGCTATATCCCTCCATTTATTCAGGTCTTCTTCCGGAACATAACATAGTGTTGTAGTTGTATTCATAAAAAACTTGTATGTTTTTGATAGATTTTTTTTAAGTAGTCATTTTTTTTTAAGATTTTATTTTTAAGTAATCTCTACATCCAACGAGGGGCTTGAACTTACAACCCCGAGATCAAGAGCCACATGTTCTACCGACTGAGCCTGCCAGGCACCCGTTTGCTAGATTCTTTTTGATTAATCCAGAATTTCAGTTGCAGATGACAGGAACCAGAGCACAGGAGCTAAAAGAAACAATAAAATATATTGGCCCATTTATTGAGAATACCAGGGATGGAACTAATTTAGAGACTCTAAGAACTCTTGAGAGAAAGGAGGGAGGGAGAGAGAGATAACTAGACATAGAGACAGAGACAGAGACAGAAATAGAAAGATGAAGATGACGATAGATAACAGATATATCCTGCCTACAATCCCTCCAAGCCCAGAAGACCTTCTTCCATGAGATAGGGAAATATGTGACTTAACTGCACAAAGGTAATAGACAGGAAATTCACAGTCCCAAAATTTGAATGCATAAAAATGTAACTTCTAAATATAATGTGCCAATATTTTACTAGAAGTAAAGTAAAGAAAACTCATTAATTACATGAAATAATTTCTCAGGGTTTAAGAGTCATCACTATAGAAATCTTTCAGTAATTAATCTGTTTTAAAGATATTTTATCTAAAAGAATTAAACTTTCCAATAACCTAAAAAATGTAACCTTTTTTCTTTCTGCTTAACTATATTTAATTTAGTTATTGAGTCCCCAAGGCAGTCAGCAGTATAAAGCTTTATCTTGCCAATCCAAGGTAATTCAGTCATTTCCAGATTAAAACTCGGACACTTGTGAGTAATTGAGTCCTCTCATCCACCTTGTCCTCAGAAATAAGCTAAGTTCTTTCCAGGTGACTTACTACAAATTAGGCTGCAATGGGAACAGGGTCTCTAAATACAGAGGTCCTGTCTTTTACCCAGAATTCATTGGAACTCGCTCATCTGGTCTTTGTCATTGAGTTCTGGCATTGCTCAGGTCCGTAATCTCATCATGGCCTGCAATGACCAAGACGCAACCCTCATTCTTCTCCATCTTGACCCCAGGCACCTCAGAGAGAGCGTTAGCGCTCTCAGAGGTTTAGGAACACTCAGCTGCTTTCCCCACAACAGGCTGATGTACACGGGCCCCTGGGAGGCTGACATCAGGTACATCTGCTGGGAGACCTCTCTCAGCATCAGGATCTTCTGTTCTGGTGCTCTGACAAATGAAAGGCTTCTCTTAAAGGTCTGCAGTCTCCTGGCTACACTTGAGATGCGGGACACACTTTCTTCCCCCCTCAGATCCCATCAGAGGCTTGCATCACTTCCTCTCACCCCAGACCCATCCCAGAGAGCGACAGCCAGACCCCACTGCTCTCCTAGGGGCTCTCACTTATCTCTAACTCCCTCATTTTCCTTTCAAATTCCACTCCTTCCTCACCCTAATGGAATCCCTACCTGGTCTGGGGCAGGAATTATTCTTACTTTGCTGTGTACAGCCCTCCTGTTCTACTTCACTTAGGAAGTCACAAAATGAGTAAAATGGGAAAAATGCTCTTTGAAAATTCCAAAGCTCTTTTAAAAAAAAAAAATCAGACATTTCAGCTAATGTCTTTATAATAAATAATACCCTCTTAGCTAGAACTTAGGATTTCTTCAAACTTATAAGGTTAAAAAAAAGGGGGGGGGACAAAGCAGTTCCCAACCGATCATCTTAAAATCTGAATTTACAAAGTTTCTGGACATGATATTCTTTAACAAAATATCTTCTTTCTCCAGGGCATGACTCCTTTTTGCAGAAATTTGCATTAGCTATAATAACAGCTGATTTTACTTTTAGGTATCAAAACTAGATTTAGATTTCATTTTTCTTCTTATGTCACACGCAATTATTTATAAGATGACTTCCTCAAAAAACACTGGCCACACTTTAACATAT
Source organism: Ursus maritimus (assembly GCF_017311325.1). Lineage (NCBI taxonomy): Eukaryota > Metazoa > Chordata > Mammalia > Carnivora > Ursidae > Ursus > Ursus maritimus. The sequence goes on from NW_024423319.1 coordinate 98,765,479, forward strand.
TCACATCACAGTCAGCCCAAACAGCCCATGGCTTTGGAATAAAATAAAGAGGAGAATGTGTGACATTCAACTTGAAATCAGAAATAAAGTGTCCAGGAAGTATTAGAGGGATTCTACACGTTGGGGGAACATTTTTATCAACTTTCTCACTCTTGATCCTGTATCAGGGTATCCCTAGGGTGGTCACACTTACCGTGCTTGATATTTTATGTTTCATTTTTCTACTTTGTACAGTTTTACCTTGATATAAAATCACATGCTGCCCTAAAGAAAAAAAAATGTTACCATAAAGACAATGCATGGAAGGGAGAAGGGCTAGTTGCATCTACCTGATTTACTTTGATGACGACCCTCTATAATAGTAAAAGTAGTAATAATTATTGAAACTTACTATGGGCGAGGCACTGTGCTAGATCTTGCACTTAGATTATCTGGTTTAATCATCAAAGCAACTTCATGAGGTAGATACTCTCATTAACTTTGTTTCATAAATGAGAAAAATAAGAACAAGAGAATTTAAGTAACTTACCCATGATCAATCCCACAAATGAAATATTAGACTAATAAGAGCACCTAACTCATAACGTTGTTTGAGCATAAAATGAAATTTTCATGTAAAGCAATTAGAATATTACAGAAGCTTAATAAACATTAGCCATTAGGATGAGAAAGAGAAAAAGAAGAGAACTGATCTGCAATGACAGAAAATTCAGTAAAAGCCATGAAAGAAGCAAAAATAAGACACAGAGAGGAAAAAAGAAGTATTAGCAGTCACACCCTGGTTCCAAGTTTTCCTGGGGCCCAGGTACATCCTGGAACTCTGGGAGTCAATAAATGCTCCATTCTGATTAAACTACTGCTATGGTCTGAATGTGTTCCCCCTAAATTCATATGTTAAATCCTAACCCCCAAAGGCGTTGGTGTTAGAAGGGGGGGGAGCTTAGGAGGTCATGAGGGAGGAGTCCTCATGAATGGCATTAGTGCCTTTTTTTTTAAAGATTGATTTATTTATTTGAGAGAAAGGGTGCATGTGCACACGTGTGTGAACAGGAGGGAGAGGGGCCAAGGGAGAGGGCGAGGGTGAGACAGAATCTCAAACAGACTCCCCGCTGAACTCAGAGCTGGATGCGCGGGGCTCAATGCCACGACCCTGAGATCATGACCTGAGGCGAAACCAAGAGTCAGGTGCTCAACCGACTGAACCACCCAGGTGCCCCAAGTGTTTGTCTTTCTATCCAAGCTCTTCATGAGGAAATGTGGCTTTCAAGACTCAAAGACAGGTTTTTATCTCCAGCCATGGTGGGATAACTGGGGCTCAACATACTGTCACACCAAAAAGCACTACAAAACTGGTGTAGAATACATGAGACGGTAGCTTTTGGACACTGCGCACCAGCAGTACAAGACCTTAATAAGAACACAAGGAACCCCAATAAGTGAGTCTTACAATCACCCCAAGTGTTCTGCCTAAAGGCAATCTCCAGATCGTGGTGCACAATCCAAGAGACAGAGAGCGTTCAGGAAGAGTCAGGTAGTGAGAGTTTGTGGGGCAGAGTACCAGGAAGAGGGGGATGTGCGGAGAAATAGTTCCAAAGATAAACTTGGGGCCCATCGAGTCTGTTGCTGAATATTAAGCTACACATGCATAGGGTGAAAATACTTGATGCTGGGCATAAGAGAAATTCGAGTTGTAATCTGAGTAATTCCCAGAGGTCACACAGGACTGTGAGATGTTTAAATTCTGACCAGATAGAGAAATTTCCTCTTGAGCGTCCAGGCCTTCAGTGCAGAGCTCAGATCATGCTTTGGTAGAGAGACTTAACTAGCCCTAGAGTAAAGGCTGTTCCAAATTCACCCTCTTAAAGCTAAAAATAAGCTTCAAAGGGATCAAGATGATCTGTAAGTAGTTTAAGTGACCATCAGGACAATGCCGGACAATTTTTTTAGTTTAAGATTTTATTTTAATTCCAGTTAGTTATGCCCAACGTTTTTTAAAGAAAGACAAGACCTAGCACCCCACAATGTAAAATCATCATGTTCAGCATCCAATTAAAAATGACTGGACACGCAAAGAAGCAGGACAATGTGATCTATAACCAGGAGAAAAAAATCAGTCAGCAGAAACAGAATCGAAAATGACAGCAATGCTGGATTTAGTGGAAAGGACTCTAAAACAGCTATCACGTGGTGCCCGGCTGGCTCAGTCAGTAGAGCATGCAACTCTTGATCTTCGGGTCTTGAGTTCAAGCCCCATGTTGGGCACAGAGGTTACTTTAAAAAATTAAAAGATAAAATAATCCTTGGGACATCTGGGTGGCTCAGTCAGTTAGGCATCTGCTTTCAGCTCAGGTCATGATCTCAGGGTCCTGGGATCAAGCCCCTCATCGGGCTCCCTGCTCAGTGGGGAGTCTGCTTTTCCCTCTGCCTCTGCCCCCCACTCATGCTCGCTCTCTCTCTCTCTAATAAATGAATTAAATCTTTAAAAAAACTAAAAAACTAAAAAAGATAAAATAATCCTTAAAAATAAAGATAAAAGCACAGAAACTGGGGCGCCTGGGTGGCTCAGTCGTTAAGCGTCTGCCTTCGGCTCAGGTCGTGATCCCAGAGTCCTGGGATCGAGCCCCGCATCAGGCTCCCTGCTCCACTGGGAGCCTGCTTCTTCCTCTCCCACTTCCCTTGCTTGTGTTCCCTCTCTCGCTGGCTGTCTCTCTCTCTCTGTCAAATGAATAAATAAAATCTTTTAAAAAAAAGCACAGAAACTTTTTAAAAATAAATAAAACAGCTATTATAACTATGTTCAAGTATTAAAAGGAAAACATGAGCCTAGTGAGAGGAGAAATGAAGGCCAAGATAAATAACCAGACAGAATTTCTAGAGATGAAAAGTACACTCTCTGAGAGGAAACATTATAGGTACTGAAAAGAAACTCAATAGGACAAAATAGGCTGAACCCATTTTCCAAAAGGACCAGTTCCTTGGAAGATAGCACTGAGGATTCACATAGAATGCAACACTGAGGGGCGCCTGGGTGGCTCAGTGGGTCGAGAGTCTGCCTTCGGCTCAGGTCATGGTCTCAGGGTCCTGCGATCGAGTCCCGCATTGGGCTCCCTGCTCCGCAGGGAATCTGCTTCTCCCTCTCCCTCTGCCACTCCTCCTGCTTGTGCTTTCTCTCTCTCTCTCTCTGTTAAATAAATAAAATCTTTTAAAAAAATGTAAGTGTATCAAATCCACACATTGTACACCTTAAACTTACACAATGTTCTGTGTCCATTATGTCTCTGTAAAGCTGGGGGTGGGGAGGGAGGAGAAGAAAAGCCTTCCACATGACCTTCCAAAGATCTACTCTCTGTTTTCTAGGTCCCTGTGATCTCTGTGATCTTCTACTGGAACGGCTGTAGCCAGCCAGAAGATAAGGAAAGACAGTGTGTGTGGATAAGACATGCCAGCTCTTAACTGCCTCCTATCAGAAGTGACAGATCACTCCCAATTCACATTACATTGGCAAGGGCTACAGGTCACGTGGCTCCGCTCAGCGGCAAGGCGACTGGGAAGTCTAGCTTAGCTCTGTGCCTAAGAGAAAACTGAGCTGTTAATCATGAAGCCAGTCTCTGCCACAGCTACCAAAGAGAAAACAAAACAACAGGTTATCTGCACCAGAATGACAGTCTGACAGCAGCCTGCAAAACTGTAATTCAAGAAAGTTTAACACAGACTCTCGGACTACCCCTCAAATAAATATTAAAGGAAAAATTTCAGCAACAAGAGAATGAAACCAAAGGGAAGAAATAAGGGGGAAAAAACAACATTAATCATGGGAATCATTAAATTTGGGTAAAGTTGATGACCGGTTGTACGTAAGAAAAAAAGGTTATGTATTTTTTACTCGTAAAACGAACTAAAAACTATTTTTTTATTTACTTTTTTACGAAGGCGATAGAAGTTTATTGAAGTCTCCTGAAGGGAGCGGCAGGCAGGACAGCAGAGGAGAGACTGTCTGCCTACAAAGTATTTTAAGAGAGAGATCTCCAGCCATCACATGGTTTGGTACCTGCCAGTAAGTTTAACTGTCACTAAAGGACGTAAGAGAATAGCTGAAGAAAAGAAGAACCACGGAGTTCATGGATGGTGCGTTAGTCAGCTTCGGCAAGATTGTGCTGACTTCGGAGTTAGGAATCTGTAGCTTCTTCTATTCCTCCAAAGTCCCCAAATTCAGGGCGCCCTCTACTCCCTCCCATTCTTGCTTGCAAAGTGGCTAAATCTTGGCTGGGCATATCTCTTTCTTGTGGCACCTCTCCAAATGCAGCCCATGGGAGGGAAGGTCCATTACTGCTCTGTTCCCTGTCCTGTCTGCCTGAACCCACAGGCTCGTTCAGCACCATACCTGCCTTTTCTAGGTATCATCAGTGATGTTCCACCAAATGTTGGCCACTTCATGATAGAATCACCTGCTTCCAAGCCTTTAATGCCTGTTTCTTTTTTGAAAGATTGTATTCATTTCTTTATTTGACAGAGAGAAAGAGACACAAGCAGGGGGCGTGGCAGGCAGAGGCAGAGGGAGAAGCAGGCTCCCCGCTAAGCAGGGAAGCCTGACTTGGGGCTCGATCCCAGGACCCTGGGATCATGACCTGAGCCGAAGGCAGACGCTTCACCGATGGAGCCCCCCGGTGCCCCTGTTTCTTCTTCCGAACACCACTCAACTTCAGAGCCAATGCCACATAGTCATATGCTTTTTGTTTTTTATGACCGCATCTCACTTTAGCTATTAATTATCTCCTTTAGTCTGTTTGAGGCTTCGTTTTAAAGCAGTAACAAATGACACAGTAACAGCTCAGTGCCTTCCAACAGCAAAGTGGGTTTTTTGCTTTTGTGACATGTCTCTCACGGGACAGCCACGTTCTGCTCAAGTCTGCTGGCTGCGCGGGTGGCCTCTGTCTGGGGGGCACTGCAGCTCTCAGTGCAGGGGGAAGAGAGGCGTGTGATAGCTCCTCAAGTTTCATTTGAAAGCCGCACAGGTTGGGGTGCCCAGCTGGCTCAGTTGGTGGAGCATGCAACCCTTGATCTTGGGGTTATGAGTTCGAGTCCCACAATGGGTGGAGAGATTATTTTAAAATGAAATCTTAAAAAAAAAAAAAAGTGGCATAAGTTTCTTGTCACATCAGCTTGGTGATCAAACCTTACATCAAACAGACGTGGCCATATCACACTCTGCCAGAAAGGGGAAAAGACTCTGGAATAATTACATAATCTACCACAGATGTGAAATCTTGATATTGGAAAGCCATCAGTTCTCTCCAAAGTGATTAGTTTCATGCAATCCAAAAAACTCCCAGTGTGTTTATTGCTCTTATCGCCGGGGACTGATGGATTTAGCTTGTGTTTCTCTCATGTGTTTTGCTTTTGCAGAACCTGGAAAGCTGATTCCAAAATGCTTATGGCAGTACACAGTACCAAAACTTGCCAAAGCCATTTTAAAGGGGGCCATCGAGGAGGGGAAATTTCCTTTATGAGATATTCCTCCTCATTATAAAGGTATATAAACTGTGAGATTGGGACATTGGGACAGAAATAGACTCAGCAACTCCACTTCAAGGAATACAGCGTAAAGGTACTATTACACAGATGGTTACGAAGAGATGCTCAAGAATTTGTAGCCTAAAAATTGCAGTTTGTAATAGCATAAAATTGGAAATAACCTATATGTGCATTGATAGTTGAATGAATAAATACTTCGTAGTCCATGAAAAAGCAGAATACTGTATTAACTTTTTAAATGACCCAGATCTATAAATATTAATATGTGTAACTCTTTTTTTTTCCCTTAAATAGGCTCTACGGCCAGTATGGGGCTTGAACTCATAATACTGAGGTCAAGAGTTGCATGCTCTATCGACTCAGCCAGCCAGGTGCCCCAGTATGTGTAACTCTTTTTTTTTTTTTTAGATTTTTATTTATTTATTTGACGGAGAGAGAGACAGCCAGCTAGAGAGGGAACACAAGCAGGGGAGTGGGAGAGGAAGAAGCAAAGCAGTCTCCCAGCGGAGGAGCCTGATGTGGGGCTTGATCCCAGAACCCTGGGATCACGCCCTGAGCCGAAGGCAGACGCTTAACGACTAAGCCACCCAGGCGCCTCTCCCAGTATGTGTAACTCTTAAGAACAGACGACAAATGGAAAAAAAGGAAGTTGCAAGACCCATACTTTATAATAACATCTATATAGACCTTTTAAAATATAAGCAATACCATATATTATATTCATATAATACACACACTACCTATATTATTTATGCATATACATATATGGAGTTAAGTATTCATATTTTGTATATACATTAAACCTATCATTCTGGTTAAGATAAGATCTTGGTAAATTTGGGACAATGGTGAACTTGAGGAGAGAGAGAGAGGAGAGGAATGGGTTTGAGGGGTCAATATGGAGGGCTTCATCTATTCCTGAAATGTTTCATCCCTTAGAATATATCTGAAGCAGGGGCGCCTGGGTGGCTCAGTCAGTTAAGCATCTGATTTTGGCTCAGGTCACAATCTCAGGGTTGTGGGATCGAGCCCTTCATCTAGCTCTCACTCAGCAGGGAGTCTGCTGGAGATTCTCTCTCTGCCTCTCTCTGGGCCTCTGCCCCTCCCAGCTGCACGCAGGCGCCCGTGTGCACTCTCTCTCCCTCTCTCTAAAATAAATTTTAAAATCTTCAAAAAAATAGAATGTATCTGAAGCAAATATGGCAAAATGTTAATGTACCAAGTGTCAGATACACAAGTATTTATTTCTCAGAACTTTGTATGCTTGCAGTACTTCATAATGAAGTATTTCTAGCACCGAGCAACAGTCAGTTAACGTTTTCTACCGCAAACTGCCAGACATCTTTTATTTATATACATATGCAAATATGTAAGTTCAGATTTTAAACAATAGTGAGTTCACAAACTTCATAGTACTTTATTACATACTATTTTCACTCAATAGCATCATGAATATTGTTTATGTTAATGAATATTTATTTAGAATGTCTTCATGGTTTATAATACTTCATTATATATTTGTATCATGATTTTTAACCAATCTTGTATTCTCATATATTGTTTCCAATATTTCGTTGTCATAATCTAAACTGCAATAGAGGTTATTTTATTGTCTTTGTTCAATTATGTGATTATATTTTTACAAAAAATTCCTTCAAGTGGAGAGGCTTAGATAAAAGAAATGCTCTTTTGAAAGCTTCAAAGCATATTGCCAAGTTGCCCTTCTGAAAATATATCCCAATTTATACTTCAAACGTGACTGAGATTCTATTTTTTTCTATTTTAGTCTTTACCAGTTTTAATAACCTTTATTTATGGATCTTTGGAATGCCTAAATGTCCCAATTGACCGAGGGCAGCTAGGGCTATTTCTCTAAAAGCTAGTGGTCCTACGAGAGCTGTATTTGCTTAAATGTAAAATTTCTCAACAAACTACATATAATTATAAATTGCACTTTGCTGAGTCATAGGAAATCTAACAAATCTTGGGAAAATATTGTCTATACCCTTGAGGCCAGTGTTATACATTTCATTATAGGTATTTTGAACTCTGCAGAAAGTATGCAGTTTTCTTTTACTTCAACTGGTGACTTAACTCGTCCTGAAGTCTAATTAGTCTAATTGGATGGGGAGATTAAAAGGTCGAGGAAACAAATCCAGAGCAAGAGGGTTTTATTCCATTGGCAATTTCCTGCTGTTTCTTGAAATTGCCCTGAGCGCCTGAGTGACAATTCCCCTTTCGTTTCTAACAACAGACCAATGAAAATTAAAATCATGTTCCAGGTTTTGGTGAAAGTGGGCCTCACCCTTCCAGTTTCTGGTTTGACAAGTACTAGGGATACAACAAAACAAAACCTTAACCAAGTTAGTGTGGTACCAGGTGAACTGAGATACAGAAGAGGTCACTTTGGAGGATCTTATTAAAGTTTTAACCCTTGGGGCACCTGGGTAGCTCAGTCAGATAAGTGTCTGCCTTCAGCTCAGGTCATGATCCCAGGTCCTGGAATCGAGTTCCGCTTCGGGCTCCTTGCTCCTCGCTCCTCAGGCAATCTCCTTCTCCCTCTGCCTCTTCCCCCCCACCCCATCCCCACCCTGCCGTGCTCGCTCTCTCTCTCAAATAAATAAATAAAATCTTTTTTTTTAAAAGTTTTAACCTTTACTACAAACTTCTTATTACCTAAGAAATGACTTAAGCAAAATAATAAGTAAAGATGTTTTAAGTGAAAAAATCGCATAAGTAAAATATGTCCTTGTATGATGGCTGTAGGTTAGGCCTCTATAAGCCCTAATGGACACAGAGGACATAATGAGCCCATATTTTGGATCTGGTGAATGAGATTAAAGAAGCATACTCAGATTTCAGTCGACACCCAGAAAACTTTCTTGACTCAGCTTTTATAACCCAAGGACAACTGCCTATAATTTTATTGAGGTTTCTTTTTTTTTTTTAAAGATTTCATTTATTTATTAGAGAGAGAGACAGCCAGCGAGAGAGGGAACACAAGCAGGGGGAGTGGGAGAGGAAGAAGCAGGCTCTCAGCAGAGGAGCCTGATGTGGGGCTCGATCCCATAACGCCGGGATCACGCCCTGAGCCGAAGGCAGACGCTTAACCGCTGTGCTACCCAGGCGCCCCTATAATTTGTTATTCTTAACAGATGTTCCCAAAAGTTATGAAAGAGTATATTAGTAGCCATTCATGCCCAAGTGAAATATTGTCTGAACAATCTTGTACATAAAATGTATCAAGTAGGAATAGGTATTGAGTTTAAATTGAGTGATCAGCAGACCAATAGGTCTGTAGTTTAGTTGGAACTAGAAGATTGCCCATAAAAATAATTTGTTACTACATGAAGAAGCCCTACTGGGAATGCAATTTAAGAAACCTCAATAAGGGGCGCCTGGGTAGCACAGCGGTTAAGCGTCTGCCTTCGGCTCAGGGCGTGATCCCGGCGTTATGGGATCGAGCCCCACATCAGGCTCCTCCACTATGAGCCTGCTTCTTCCTCTCCCACTCCCCCTGCTTGTGTTCCCTCTCTCGCTGGCTGTCTCTATCTCTGTCGGATAAATAAATAAAATCTTTAAAAAAAAAAAAAGAATAACAAATTATATGTCAGTTTAGTTTAAGTGACTACTCCTTAACCATTGACTGTCAGATATGAATGGCAACTCACTGATCTCCATAGGGACCCCTGATTATTCATACTTATTAGGGCCCTTACCTCAGCACCACTGTGAGAAATAAGGTCTGTTCAAATGGCCTCCTGAGAGCTAAGTCAATATAAGTGGTGTAATATAGGTCTGTATTCCACCGCCCTCCCCTCGCTTTGCATCTTGCCTGTTTGCAAAACCCTCTCTTAGATAGCCTAGAGTCATCCCTTCTCACTTTAAGTCCCATTGTAGAATAGAAAGATTTGTATCTTTCGCTACTGACATGAACTTGTAGCAATATCAATAGACAATTAGTTGTAATCTAATTATCATCAGAAATACTTCTAAGGATAAATTACTCTAAAACACTGTTATTTGGGGGCAAATGATCCTGTATCACGATTAAGATCGGCTGCAAGTGATAGCAACTCAAACACCATTAGCTTCAATACAATTGAAGTTTATTTGTCTCTCATATACTGAGGT
>NW_024423319.1:98775154-98782471 GCF_017311325.1 Ursus maritimus
ACCTCAGTATATGAGAGACAAATAAACTTCAATTGTATTGAAGCTAATGGTGTTTGAGTTGCTATCACTTGCAGCCGATCTTAATCGTGATACAGGATCATTTGCCCCCAAATAACAGTGTTTTAGAGTAATTTATCCTTAGAAGTATTTCTGATGATAATTAGATTACAACTAATTGTCTATTGATATTGCTACAAGTTCATGTCAGTAGCGAAAGATACAAATCTTTCTATTCTACAATGGGACTTAAAGTGAGAAGGGATGACTCTAGGCTATCTAAGAGAGGGTTTTGCAAACAGGCAAGATGCAAAGCGAGGGGAGGGCGGTGGAATACAGACCTATATTACACCACTTATATTGACTTAGCTCTCAGGAGGCCATTTGAACAGACCTTATTTCTCACAGTGGTGCTGAGGTAAGGGCCCTAATAAGTATGAATAATCAGGGGTCCCTATGGAGATCAGTGAGTTGCCATTCATATCTGACAGTCAATGGTTAAGGAGTAGTCACTTAAACTAAACTGACATATAATTTGTTATTCTTTTTTTTTTTTTAAAGATTTTATTTATTTATCCGACAGAGATAGAGACAGCCAGCGAGAGAGGGAACACAAGCAGGGGGAGTGGGAGAGGAAGAAGCAGGCTCATAGTGGAGGAGCCTGATGTGGGGCTCGATCCCATAACGCCGGGATCACGCCCTGAGCCGAAGGCAGACGCTTAACCGCTGTGCTACCCAGGCGCCCCTTATTGAGGTTTCTTAAATTGCATTCCCAGTAGGGCTTCTTCATGTAGTAACAAATTATTTTTATGGGCAATCTTCTAGTTCCAACTAAACTACAGACCTATTGGTCTGCTGATCACTCAATTTAAACTCAATACCTATTCCTACTTGATACATTTTATGTACAAGATTGTTCAGACAATATTTCACTTGGGCATGAATGGCTACTAATATACTCTTTCATAACTTTTGGGAACATCTGTTAAGAATAACAAATTATAGGGGCGCCTGGGTGGCACAGCGGTTAAGTGTCTGCCTTCGGCTCAGGGCGTGATCCCGGCGTTATGGGATCGAGCCCCACATCAGGCTCCTCCACTATGAGCCTGCTTCTTCCTCTCCCACTCCCCCTGCTTGTGTTCCCTCTCTCGCTGGCTGTCTCTATCTCTGTCGGATAAATAAATAAAATCTTTAAAAAAAAAAAAAGAATAACAAATTATATGTCAGTTTAGTTTAAGTGACTACTCCTTAACCATTGACTGTCAGATATGAATGGCAACTCACTGATCTCCATAGGGACCCCTGATTATTCATACTTATTAGGGCCCTTACCTCAGCACCACTGTGAGAAATAAGGTCTGTTCAAATGGCCTCCTGAGAGCTAAGTCAATATAAGTGGTGTAATATAGGTCTGTATTCCACCGCCCTCCCCTCGCTTTGCATCTTGCCTGTTTGCAAAACCCTCTCTTAGATAGCCTAGAGTCATCCCTTCTCACTTTAAGTCCCATTGTAGAATAGAAAGATTTGTATCTTTCGCTACTGACATGAACTTGTAGCAATATCAATAGACAATTAGTTGTAATCTAATTATCATCAGAAATACTTCTAAGGATAAATTACTCTAAAACACTGTTATTTGGGGGCAAATGATCCTGTATCACGATTAAGATCGGCTGCAAGTGATAGCAACTCAAACACCATTAGCTTCAATACAATTGAAGTTTATTTGTCTCTCATATACTGAGGTACGGGGTTTATCTCCCATACTCCACAGAGCACGTCTTACCTTGGCCTCCAGCTCACTAGCCACTTTCTTCCTCATCCTTCCCGATCAGCGTAATGTCACCAATGCAATGAATCAATGTGATACTCGGTGGAACTGCCCAGATCTCTTTGGACTACGTGGTAACAGAGGATAGGCAAGGTAACAGAGCCTTGTGGCAAGGCAGTAAGTGCCTATGGGAAAGACAAGAACACATCTGCCAAATTAAGGGCTGCATATCATGTACCCGAGACCATGTTAATCTGTTCTAACACTGATACCATGTCTGGCATGGCAACCATGAATGGGCCTATCATGGAACGGTCCAGGATCATTTCTCTGGATTCATCCAGTTTCTGCGGGGGCCAGACCACGAGATTATTTTAGGTCCTTAAGTGTACCAGTAATCACCATCCCCTCGGATACAATATTGGTTTTGAGTTACTACCTTGGCTGCTGGGGTAAGGGTGAGGAAGTATAGGGTAGAGGAAGGATCGTGTTTCATCCATTTGGCCTTCCCTATTGTGATGGCTTTCACCCCACACACAGCCCAAGCACCAATGTGGGGATTAACTCAATTGCCAAGTTATGTCCATCCCAATTATGCATTCAAGGACTAGGAAAATTACTAATGGGTGGGTCCCTAAAGAAAGTAGAGACAATGTAAGTTGGGCTTTGGCCCCTATGTGTCTCCACTCTAACAAGAGACCTGACGATGCTGTGTCTGTTTATCAAGGCCAACTTGGAGTCTACGTCCAATCATCCTCCAAATGTCTGCATATTTCCCTTTCCTACCTGTAGGTGGGCAAAAATAGTTTTCCCTCTAGTCTTCTGGGTTGTTGGCTTAGACCACACCCTGCAATAAATGACAGTTTCACAGGAGAAAAACAGAAGTCTAATAATGTGGGAGCACCCAGCTGGCCCAGTCAGTAGAGTGTGTAACTCTTGATCTTGGGGTTGTAAGTTTGAGGCCCATGCTGGGTAGTTGGGTATAGAGATTACTTAACAATATTACTCAAAAATAAAATCTTTAAAAAGAAAGAAGAAGAAGAAGTTTGGGATGTCTGGGCGGCTCAGTCGGTTAAGCGTCTCCCTTTGGCTCAGGTCATGATCCCAGAGTCCCCCCACCAGGCTCCTTGCTTGGTGGGGAGCCCGCTTCCTCTCTCTGCCTGCCACACCCCCTTCTTGTGCTTTCTTTCTCTCTCTCTCTCTCTCCCTGACAAAATAAATACGATCTAAAAAAATAATAACAATAAAAGAACAAGAAGTTTAATAATGTGTATACCTCTTGTAAATATGGGAGATACCCAGGAAAACTGAGTAACTCCCTGAGATGGCCCAAACCACCCCCTGAAATACCATCTTCAGTCAAAGACAAAAGATGTTTGGGGGGAAGGGGAAGATCAGTTATGGGAGGTGACCAGGAAAGGCCCAGTAATCAAGGGTGTGGTTTTTATGCAAATTTAAGTCCTTGCCTTCTCCAGGGATAAAAAGTTTCTAGAAATTTACAGTCACTCTTTCCTTCCTGGTACAGGGAGGGACACACACTTACAAAAGCAGATTAACCCTTACAAATGGACTGTCTCCTACAAAAACCGGCAACTTCTACTCAGTTCTCAGAGCTTCTCCTATGTCTGCAGTTTCTTAAAAATAAACATCCCCAAATAATCCTTACACCAAAGAGGCATATTTGGGGATGGGAAATTCTGCTCCCCTCCCCTTCCCATACAGGTACCTGAGTAAACAGCTGGTTGCCTTGGGAAAACACTGGGGAATCATGGTGATCTACGTTGTCATGGTGTTGCAGGTTCCTTCCGCCTGGGGAGCTGAAGACATGGCCGCCTCGTAATTCAATACATTCCAGTACTGAAAACTGGCTGGAGGGACAATGAAATGGGCAACGGGTCATGACTTTTTATTGGAGCAACACTCTAAGCCTTCTGCATGTCCACCTTTGCCTCCTTTCAATTATACAGTAGTCCCCCCACCCCTGCCCTTATCCTCGGTCTTCCTTCCTGCAGTTTCATTTACCTGTAGTCAACTACAGTCCGGAAGCAGATGACCCTCCTTCTTAGGAACCATCAGAAGGTCAATGGTAGCCAAACGCCAGGTCACAATGCCTGTACGATTCATTTCACTTCAATTCAGCAGCGAAGTATCTCATCATCTCACATCATCATAAGAAGGGTAAATATCATAGAGTAAGGTATTTTCAGAGAGAGACAGAGACCATATTCACATCACTTTCATTACAATATATTGTTATAATTGTTCTATTTTATGGTTAGTTATTGTTGTTAATCTCTTACTGTACCTAATTTATAAATTAAACTTTATCACAGATATGTATGTATAGGGAAAAGCGTAGTATATACTGGGTTCAGTAGATCCATGGTTTCAGGCATCCACTGGGGGGCCTGGAACATATCCTCTGCAGATAAGGGAGGACTACTGTATTTATTTATTTATTTATTTATTTACGTTGGAGAGAGAGAGAGAGAGCACGTGTGAGCCCGCGCATGTGTGCATGAGCCAGGGGAAGGGGAGGAGGGAGAAGAGGGAGAGGGAGAGAATCTCCAGCAGACTCCCCACTGAGCAGAGGCCACCGCTGCAGGGCTCAATCAATCTCTGGACCCTGAGATCATAACCTGAGCTGAAACCAGGAGTCAGACACAACCAAATGAGCCACCCAGGCGCCCCAGGACGATTGTGTGGATTAAGCAGCATCCTTGTGTGCCCGTTGGTTTTCCCCTAGGTAGCTACAGTTAAGCCCCTAGCGAGCTGTAGTTTTATAACCATCCGCACGATTCTCTCCTATTTAAAGCTCCTTGGTGGCTACTCCATCCTTTCTGGTCGAGGTAATTGCATTCCCATAGCTTCCGGCGGTTAAACACCACCCTGTGGCCTCTATTGCTTTTCAGTCCCGTTTTATCATCTCCTTCACTATCAACAAGCCAAACTTCGTGATGGTCTCTGTCTTAACCTACAGTAGAAGCCTCCACTAAATGCTTCAGTAAGGCTGATATCCAGCTCCCCAGCACATTTCTGATGGTCTCGGTGAATGATTTGTCCTCTGGATTTTTCCATGCAGCATAATCCACTGGTGAGTCATCTGGTCTCGGGTAATATATGCATTCCTGTCTTCCCACCTCTCTCAGACTCTTAATTCCTTGCTCCATTGTTTGTTGTGATAATTTCGGCATTTCAACTACGCTCAGTTTGGGCTACCACTTTCTCCAGGCATCTAGAAACTTCCCTAACAGACCCCATCTCCAGGGTCCTTGTCAGGGTATCCCAAGAGAGTGCCAGTCAGACAACAAACTCTGCCTTCTCCATAGTTTTCAGGCCCATGAATCAATCATCCGCAAAACCCAGTCCACTGTTTCTCGCACAGCTCCTGCTGGCACATACTGACAGGTCTTGGAGCTCCCCTGGGGTATGGTCCCCTTCCTCCTTTATCAGGCCCAGCCCTTCCCCAGCTGCGTTATGCTGTTGCATGATTCTAGTTATGGGCCTGGCAACCAAGAGATAAGTTGGGCAGATCCTGAGCAGGGCGGGGTGGGGGGGGTGGGGAGGGGTGCGCCGTGCAGCTGTCGCCTCATGGGGGAGAAGATTCTACAGTATCTTTCCACGCTGGAGGTGGGGAGCATTCTAGCTCTTAATAGGGAGAAGTGGGTCACCTTTGAAGGCTCTCAGGGTTCAGAGGAGCCTGGTATTAAAGAACAAAAGTCAGCTGAGTACATTTTAAAGATCTTAGCGGCTTTATTTAGCGATCCATGAGTTGGGCAGCATCCAAACTGGCCAAGAGAAAGGAGCTCCAAAGAGCTGTACAACTCAAGAGGGCTTTATAGACCAACATGAGTAGGAACAAGGAAGCTGTGCCGGGTGTTTGCTGATTGGTTGAAGTGGGGTTACTTTCCTTATCCGGAGCCAGGGGAAGTCTTGGAGCCCGGTCAGCTCACTTGTGTTGGACAGGCACGTGCTGACTGGTTGACCTAGGCCTTCCTTTCCTGGGAAAGCCAAGTACAGAAATTTCGTACGGTTTTTGCTGTGCAGCCATGGGGCTGAACACGAATGACTTCAACCTGTCCCTAATCTGCTTTCTTGAACCCCTGGGAAGCCCAAATCTTCAGGGGCCTGCACCCACATATCCTCATCTCACGCAGCAGAGTGCTGGGGTGCCCCCAACAGGGCTCCGACCTTGCCGGAACGCACCGCCCCAGTCAAGCATTGGACCAGCTCTGAAGGCCGATGAATGTAACTATTTAATCTTGAGTTCTGCCGTCAGCTTTTTCTGCTCTCCCACTGCAGAAGATAAGAGCCTCTTTGTAAACTACCAGAGAGGACTTCTGGCCTTCACACCTGGTTTTCAATTGTGTATTGACTGCCCTTGGTTTTTCATTATCTCTCTGTAGGGTATTACGGAACAGAACAGCAACCAGACAATTCCATTGTTCTCGTCTGCGAGGCCTCCTCCACCCTCTCCTGCAGCCTCCACCCCCCACCTCCAGACTTCTCAAACCCTTGCACCAGCCCGAGCATTCCCCTCCGTGAGAACCTTCCGCAAATCACAGCCAGTGTACGTTTTAGCAATGAGACCAGCCCATTCTCCGGGCCCCACACACTACCCAGGCTGGGGGCTTGATGTCCAGGCCGGTGGTGAGCAACCGGCACCGACCTCCACCCTTTCTCCTAGCTCTCTCAGGCCACTTCGAGGCCCGGCTGCGTCCGTTCAGATAACTCTGGGCCGCAAACAAGGAGGCAGAGCGAAGAGTGAAAAATGTTCCTCGGATGAGTTTAACATGTGGGCAAAATGAAGGCAGAGGACACAGAGCCAACAGAAAGCCTTCCGACTGAGTTGCAGATCTGAGCCGATGGAAAAGAAAAGGAGGAGAAAGAATCGGGCAGAGAGAGCCTCAGACCGCAGGGCAGATCAGCCGAAGAGCTCTGAGCCAGGACGGCCCGTTCCGGAACAGCGAGGGCCGGCAGAAGCGGCCGGGCCTTTGTAGCCGGGCTCAGTCTTTAGCTAGAGCTTCCCCGAGGAGAGCAGGGCCCCACAGCCCTGGGCAGAGGCAGGGCCCGAAGGCACAGCCGCTGGAGGCCGGACGCCGGAGGCTCCCCGCGCTCCCCGCCGGCGCCGGGCAAGTTCCTTCTTGAAGCGCGCTGCGGCTGGCACATCTCGGTTGCCGGAGGAGGCAAACACAACACATGCCCCTCCTCGTCTTCCCAGGCAGTAGAACACCTTCTCTACTAACTGAGGACGCCACAGAGACTTTTATTCTTGTAGCTTCTTTTGAAAGAGAACTGCCCCTCCTTCAACCTCCACTAACAGAAAAGTAGACAAAAAGGATAATAGCTACCATTTACTAAGCACCTGCTTCTGTAGATATGAAACAAGGTGCCCGGCGTAAATTATCATTACCCTTTGCCCTATTGCCCGAGAGTAACCCTAATCTCCAAAGAGAGGCCAGCTCACACTATCGGCCGAACTGAATAGAACCAAAGCTACCACCTTCCCCCACTCAGGTTCATGCTCATTCTTTTTTTTTTTTTTTTTT
>NW_024423319.1:98782481-98797927 GCF_017311325.1 Ursus maritimus
GCAGCTGTCGCCTCATGGGGGAGAAGATTCTACAGTATCTTTCCACGCTGGAGGTGGGGAGCATTCTAGCTCTTAATAGGGAGAAGTGGGTCACCTTTGAAGGCTCTCAGGGTTCAGAGGAGCCTGGTATTAAAGAACAAAAGTCAGCTGAGTACATTTTAAAGATCTTAGCGGCTTTATTTAGCGATCCATGAGTTGGGCAGCATCCAAACTGGCCAAGAGAAAGGAGCTCCAAAGAGCTGTACAACTCAAGAGGGCTTTATAGACCAACATGAGTAGGAACAAGGAAGCTGTGCCGGGTGTTTGCTGATTGGTTGAAGTGGGGTTACTTTCCTTATCCGGAGCCAGGGGAAGTCTTGGAGCCCGGTCAGCTCACTTGTGTTGGACAGGCACGTGCTGACTGGTTGACCTAGGCCTTCCTTTCCTGGGAAAGCCAAGTACAGAAATTTCGTACGGTTTTTGCTGTGCAGCCATGGGGCTGAACACGAATGACTTCAACCTGTCCCTAATCTGCTTTCTTGAACCCCTGGGAAGCCCAAATCTTCAGGGGCCTGCACCCACATATCCTCATCTCACGCAGCAGAGTGCTGGGGTGCCCCCAACAGGGCTCCGACCTTGCCGGAACGCACCGCCCCAGTCAAGCATTGGACCAGCTCTGAAGGCCGATGAATGTAACTATTTAATCTTGAGTTCTGCCGTCAGCTTTTTCTGCTCTCCCACTGCAGAAGATAAGAGCCTCTTTGTAAACTACCAGAGAGGACTTCTGGCCTTCACACCTGGTTTTCAATTGTGTATTGACTGCCCTTGGTTTTTCATTATCTCTCTGTAGGGTATTACGGAACAGAACAGCAACCAGACAATTCCATTGTTCTCGTCTGCGAGGCCTCCTCCACCCTCTCCTGCAGCCTCCACCCCCCACCTCCAGACTTCTCAAACCCTTGCACCAGCCCGAGCATTCCCCTCCGTGAGAACCTTCCGCAAATCACAGCCAGTGTACGTTTTAGCAATGAGACCAGCCCATTCTCCGGGCCCCACACACTACCCAGGCTGGGGGCTTGATGTCCAGGCCGGTGGTGAGCAACCGGCACCGACCTCCACCCTTTCTCCTAGCTCTCTCAGGCCACTTCGAGGCCCGGCTGCGTCCGTTCAGATAACTCTGGGCCGCAAACAAGGAGGCAGAGCGAAGAGTGAAAAATGTTCCTCGGATGAGTTTAACATGTGGGCAAAATGAAGGCAGAGGACACAGAGCCAACAGAAAGCCTTCCGACTGAGTTGCAGATCTGAGCCGATGGAAAAGAAAAGGAGGAGAAAGAATCGGGCAGAGAGAGCCTCAGACCGCAGGGCAGATCAGCCGAAGAGCTCTGAGCCAGGACGGCCCGTTCCGGAACAGCGAGGGCCGGCAGAAGCGGCCGGGCCTTTGTAGCCGGGCTCAGTCTTTAGCCAGAGCTTCCCGAGGAGAGCAGGGCCCCACAGCCCTGGGCAGGAGGCAGGCCCGAAGGCACAGCCGCTGGAGGCCGACGCCCGGAGGCTCCGCGCTCCCGCCGGCGCCGGGCAAGTTCTCTTCTTGGCTGCGGCTGGCACAATCTCGGTTGCCGGAGGAGGCAAACACAACACATGCCCCTCCTCGTCTTCCCAGGCAGTAGAACACCTTCTCTACTAACTGAGGACGCCACAGAGACTTTTATTCTTGTAGCTTCTTTTGAAAGAGAACTGCCCCTCCTTCAACCTCCACTAACAGAAAAGTAGACAAAAAGGATAATAGCTACCATTTACTAAGCACCTGCTTCTGTAGATATGAAACAAGGTGCCCGGCGTAAATTATCATTACCCTTTGCCCTATTGCCCGAGAGTAACCCTAATCTCCAAAGAGAGGCCAGCTCACACTATCGGCCGAACTGAATAGAACCAAAGCTACCACCTTCCCCCACTCAGGTTCATGCTCATTCTTTTTTTTTTTTTTTTTTAAGATTCTATTTATTTATTTGAGAGAGAGAGAGACAGCGAGAGAGGGAACATAAGCAGGGGCAGCTGGAGAGGGAGAAGCAGGCTCCCCACTGAGCAGGGAGGCCAACCCGGGGCTCGATCCGAGGACCCTGGGATCATGACGGGAATGGAAAGCAGAGGCTTAACGACTGAGCCAACCGGGTGCCTGTCATGCTCACTCTTGTGCCCTTTCTCCCACCACTGTATTTTTTGAACTTCGAACTTGTGTGTGCCTTTGGCTGACCCACATTCCTGGTTCTGTCCGTGGGCTTCTTCAACTTTGACTACTCCTTAGATTTGCGGCTCATTTTTACTTGGTTTCCCTTCCAGGCTTCCATCCCTCAAATACAGTGATGCAGGCTTCGGTGCATTTCCTAGCCCATACCCTGTTACCCTCTAGTCTCTATCCCGGTCATGGTGTAAAAGGCACCCAACAACGGGGCGCCTGGATGGCTCAGTTGGTTAAGTGTCTGACTCTGAATTTTGGCTCAGGTCATGATCTCAGGGTCGCAAGATCAAGCCCCGTGTCGGCTCTGTGCTGGGCATGGAGCCTGCTTAAGATTCTTTCTCAGGGCACCTGGGTGGCTCAGTCAGATGAGCGTCTGCCTTTGGCTCAGGTCATGATCCTGGGGTTGTGGGATCAAGCCCTGCATCTGGCTCCCTGCTCAGCGGGGAGTCTGCTTCTCCCTCTGCCTCTCCCTCTGCTCCCCCTCCCCGCCACTTGTGCTCTCTCTCTCTTTCTCGCTTACTCTCTCTCAAGTAAAAATAAATGAAATCTTAAAAATAAAATTAAAATGAAATAAAGATTCTCTTTCTCTCTCTCTCTCTCTCTCTCTCTCTCTCTCTCCCCCTCTCCCCCCCACACACACACACACACACACACACACGCACGTGCACATTCTCACCCGCTCTCACTGAGGGCCTAGCCGGCACAAAGGGGCTTACTCAGTACTTTTCTCTGTGGCCTTGAGGGACCCTCTCCCTGCCACACAATTACACTCCTGTTTCCTCATGCATATTTCCTCTTTTAGTCAATTCTATCCTAAAGAAAATAAGTCCCAAACTGAATTTGGGTAATTGCTCAAAAGCTAGTATATTATGCAGCTAGGTGTCTTAGATATAGTTAAGACACATTATTTAAAGCTTAAGAAAAAAGGGGGATTAAGTTGTGTCAGGGAGCAAGAATTCCTGTCCCTTTCAAGGGTCCTTCTAGCTGGACTAAGAATCAAACTGGGGGAACCTGGGTGGCTCAGTCAGTTAAGTATCTGACTTCGGTTCAGGTCATGATCCCAGGGTCCTGAGATCGAGCCCAGCCTCCGGCTCCCTGGCTCAGTGGGAAGTCAGCTTCTCCCTCTCCCTCTGCTCCCACCTCTGCTCGTGCTCTTTCTCTCACTCAAATTTTTTAATTTATTTTTTAATTAATTTATTTTTTTATTTATCTGAGCAAGAGAGAGAGAAAAAGAGAGAGAGAAGGAGAGAGCACAAGCAGGGGGAGGGGCAGAGGGAAAAGCAGACTCCCCTCTGAGCAGGGAGCTCGACTTGGGCCTTGATCCCAGGACTCTGGGACCATGACCTAAGCCGAAGGCAGACGCTCAATGGACTGAGCCACCCAGGCGCCCAATAAATAAATACAATCTTTAAAAAAAAATAAGAAGAATCAAACTGACATAAGACAGATTAACAGAAGAAAATCAAATTAAATAGTGTATGTACAAGAAATCCACACAGACATAGAAATTCCAAAGACAGTCAGGCAAAATGAGGTATTTATGTCACCCCGAACTAAGGAAAAGGGGTAGGGGTCTGGGACTTCAGAGGAAAGAAATGCACGTCACAGGGCAGTAAGAAGAACAGATGTTTGGTAATTAGATGTTTGTCCTACCATACAGATGGGTCACTCAGATAAAGTTTTTCTCTGATAATAACCCTTATTCTGGGAAAAATCCCCAATTTAGATTCTTCTGTGTGGTTAAGAGAGGAGCAAAAGTTTCTCTTGAGCCCACAGGGTCTTGATTGCCTTCAGGTCAGAATAATCTTCATGCTAAAGTGGCCCATCTTGGGATGGCCCGCCCCTGGCCCCTACAGTTGCATGTCCTTTCAAAGCCATCTTGGGATATTGACAGGATACTCAAGGATTATTTAATTATCTAGGGGATATATATCTGTGTGTAACTGCCATTTATTATTAATTAAGGGCTCAGATTCTGAGGTTATGTGGCAATTCTTCTGTCCAACAGAAAATAGAGTCCCAAAGTTAGTTTCGTTGCCCTTCGGACGTTAATCAGTTTTGTCTCTAACTTAGCAAATTTATCTCAAACTGCTTTTCCTAGTGGACTATAAATATGCCAGTCCTCAGAATGCTCCTTGAAGCAGCCTTACCATCTTATTAATCCTCTCATTAATGAGTTGAATAAAATCTTTGACATGTATCCATTCTATATTTGTACGAGCACTATGTTTCTAACTTTTGAAAATCATTCTTTGATACTCTGATGTTTGACTTCCAAGTCCTTGGTCTTTTCCGATACTAGATGACCTTTCAAGATGGGCATGCTGATATAAATTGGAACAGGAATAAAGTTGTCACCCCCTGAGGTTAATTTTCTCTAGAATTGAGATAGCTTATGCTACTTATCTCCCTCATGTCAAAGATAGGCCCCCATCTTGGGCCAATTGTTTGAGAAGAGCTTTCCTCTCACAGAGACTTCTGGTAAAAGGGACAGCTTGGGTACAGTGACTATGAGATCTATCTAAATTGTTGCTGAAATTTTTGAAATCTTCACATACAGCCTATGCCATCGAAGCAGAGGCTTAAATTCCCCCTTTGAGGGTTCTTTTGCATTTGGAAGCCTCTGGGATACCTAAAAGTAAAGCCAAGACCTTATTCCAGAATGGACTTTGAGGAGTGAGGGGAGGGGCAGAGGGAGAGAATCTGCAAGTAGATTCCCCACTGAGTGAAGAACCAAACGCAGGCCTGATCAGTCTCACGACCCATGAGATCACGACCTGAGCTGAAACCAAGAGTCAGATGTTTATCGAAAACCGGGGATGTACTGTATGGTGACTAACATAATATAATAAAAAATCATTATAAAAAAAAAAAAAAAGATGTTTAACCAACTGAGCCGCCTGGGTGGCCCTGACTTATTTTAAGTAAGAATAATACTTGAAGAATCGTGGAATATGCCACCCCAAAATATGCCTCTTTGGCGTAAGAACTATCTTGAAGTGGCATATTTTTGAGAAAAAGTAGACACTGAAGAAGCTCTAAAATCAAAGTAGGGGGCGCCTGGGTGGCACAGCGGTTAAGCGTCTGCCTTCGGCTCAGGGCGTGATCCCGGCGTTATGGGATCGAGCCCCACATCAGGCTCCTCCGCTGTGAGCCTGCTTCTTCCTCTCCCACTCCCCCTGCTTGTGTTCCCTCTCTCGCTGGCTGTCTCTATCTCTGTCGAATAAATAAATAAAATCTTTAAAAAATAAATAAATAAATAAATAAAAAATAAAATCAAAGTAGAATGTACCCTTTTGTGAGAAAAACATATGTTTAGAAGGTTAATCTCCACTTGCAAGCGTGTCTCCCTCTCAGTACAGGAAGGGAAGGATGACTCTAAATTATAAGAAACTCATCAACGGAGAAGGCAAGGGCTTAAATCTGTAGAACAATTTGTGTTTTTCCGATTGCCTTCCGTACCAGGCCTCCCCCAACCGCCAACATCTTTCTTTTGTCTTAAGCTGACATTTCTATTTCAGGTGATATCATAGGCCATTTCAGAGAGTTTTACTCGGTTTTCCTGGTCTCTCCCATGTATACAGGAGGTACACATGCTATTAAACTTCTGTTTTTCTCCTGTTGATGTGTCTTTTATTGCAGGTGATCTCAGCCAAGAGCTCAGAAGGGTAGAGGGAAAATTACTCCCCTTGCCTTACATGGTTATTCAAGGGGGATAGTTACTGAAAGGATGCATAAGGAGGGTTCGAGGATTCTGGAAATATTCTCTTTTTTGATCTGGATACAACTCGCACGTGTGTGTACACTTGGTGAAATTTTGTAGAGCTACGCACTTAAGATTTGTACATTACATATATGTTGTATTTTAATTAAAAGTTTACAGTGGGGGCGCCTGGGTGGCACAGCGGTTAAGCGTCTGCCTTCGGCTCAGGGCGTGATCCCGGCGTTATGGGATCGAGCCCCACATCAGGCTCCTCCGCTATGAGCCTGCTTCTTCCTCTCCCACTCCCCCTGCCTGTGTTCCCTCTCTCGCTGGCTGTCTCTCTCTCTGTCAAATAAATAAATAAAATCTTTAAAAAAAAAAAAAGTTTACAGTGATATGGGGTGGGGGAATTGGTGGTACAGGTGATGGGGATTAAGGAGGGCACTTGTCATGATGAGCCCTGGGCGATGTATGGAATTACTGAATCACTATATTGTGCACATGAAACTAATAGAGCACTGTATGTCAACTATGCTGAAATTAAAATGAAAAAAAAAAGTTTACATTGTTATTCCACTTTCCTTTTGCACTAGGGACACTCCTTTTCAGTGAACTCAGGGTTTAGAAAAAATTCCAGGTTGGGAAGTGTCTTGTAATCACTTCTGCCCAGGGTGACCAACTTATCCCAGTTGGCCTGGGACTTCTCTGGGTTGCTTGCTTGCTTGTTTGTTTGTTTGTTTGTTTTTAAGTAGGCTCCACATCCAGCATGGAGCCCCATGAGGGGCTTGAACTCATGACCCTGAGATCAAGACCTGAGCCGAGATAAAGAGTTGGACACTTAATTGACTGAGCCTCCCAGGCATCCCCTTTCCTGGTTTTTGTACTGAAAGTTCAGTTGGTCACCCTATTTCTGCCTATAAGTATAATAGAATTTGGGAAGGAGTTATTAACTAAACTAACTAAACTAGCTAAAAAGAATTGACTAACTTTCTGGAATGGGGGAAGAAGACCATACATTATAATTTCCATAAATTATACAATGCTTATTGTTTACTCTTCATCACAATCAATGAAAGATCTCTCTTTGGAAAATCAAAGACACATCATATCACTTTGAAAAGTCAGAACCTACATTAACTTAAAAGCATGAGTCACACGCGCGCGCACACACACAACCATCTGAACCTAGATCCAGAGGGAGCCATTCAGTTGGAAAGTTTACTTTTTAAAAGGTCAAGTTATTCTCCCTGAAGTTCCTGTAGACAAGTGATTTTAGAGATAGAAGCCCCTTGAGATCTAAAGGAAATGCTATTATAATATAAATAAACCTCATGCAACCCAGCTGTGACATTTGATACCAGAGAGAATATGACCGAAAACACACAGCACCACTCTGGCTTTTCTCAAACAGAAAGGGAATTGTCAGAGACAACTATAACTTGCAAGGACAAAGCCCAAAACGTGTTAATTTCCATTTATAGGATGAAGGCTGAAGATGCTGGGGGGTGGATGGTAGGGGTGGGCTGTGGGGATAGCTACCCAACAGAAGTACTGAATTCAATCTTGGCTGGACATGCCCAAAATGGGAAGCCAGAGAAGAGAAGACCCAGTTTAAATGAACTTCTCAGTCGATAAGTCTCTTAAACAAAATGTTGCTCCTTTAATGTCTTCTATTACATAGTGATTAAATGGGCTTCCACGCAGATCTGATTAAAAACACTTAATGTTCCCTCCAAAATTGCTTTGGGGAAAGCAATCTCATGTCAGGGAAATGAATTCAAAAGGACCTCCCTACAAGGGCTGAGGGAAATTTGCACCTTCAATCCACAATTTGGAAAATATCAGGCTTTAAATTACTTTTGGAAGTTTACAAATTAAATTCAAGAAGCCTGATACTAAGTGAGGTGATCTTTAGACAGTCCATATACACATTTAGTCTTTAAAACTACCCTTTTTTTTTAAGGTAATCTCTACACCCAATGTGGGGCTCAAACCCACGACCCCAAGATCAAGAGTCAGGCTCTACCGACTGAGCCAGCCAGGCGGCTCTCAAAGTATCCTTTTAACAGAGGTGATTACCAATATTCTTCAGTAGAATGTACTTGTTTACCAGAGTAAACTATTTGAATAGCGTGTTTTATAAGTGCTAGCTTTTATAAAGTATCTCCGTTTCAGAGGCAGTACTTTGAACTTTTGCCTTCATGACTTTTGGACACACTATGTATTTAAACTTCGCACATGTGCAGCTTACTCTCCAGCTATAGCCCTCAAAGGGACCCCTCTGCAGGTTTTTGGATCTTTTCTATCTAGACCCCTCACCCTCCAGTACTTCACCGAGCATACGCATCTCCTCTCACTGGACGATCTTTCTGGACTTCATCAGTGAAGGGGAGCAGAACTTGCCATCCCCAAATAAGCCTCTTCGGCATATTGATTATATTGGGCTGATTATTTTTGAGAGGCTTCAGACGCCAGAGAAATCTCTAAAACCAGAGAGGTTGCCCTTTTGTCTTTTTGTTTTGTCTTTAAAGGTTTTATTTTGAAGTGATTTCTACACGGGGCTATCAAACTCACCACCCAGAGATCGAGGGTCACATGTTTCACTAACGGAACCAGCCAGGAGCCCCAGAAGCTGCCCTTTTGTAAGAGACATTTAAATGTATAGGGGAAATCTCTATCTGTCAGAGTGTCTCCCTCTCTGGACCGGGAGGAAAAGAATGACGTATCAGTGGAGAAGGCAAGGACTTAAAATCTGTAGAACCACCATAACCTTGTTTATTGTGCTTTCCTGGTAACCTCCCATAACTGACTCTGTGCCCCAACATCTTTTCTACGTTAACTCTACCCCCAACGTGGGGCTTAAACTCATGACCCCAAGATCAAAAGTCACATGCTTTACTGACTAAGCCAGCGGGAGTCCCATCTTCTTTTGTCTTCAGCTGGAGACGGTATTTAAGGTGGTAGGTTAGGTCATTCGGGAGGAGTTACTCAGTTTTCCGGGGTCCTTCCCATGTATACAGGAGATATACATCCTACTAAACTTGTGTTTCTCCCGTTAATCTGTCTTTTACGGGGGGAGGGGCGTTCAGCCAAAAACGTAGAAGGAATGGAGGTAGAAGTATTTTCCTCACCTACGTGGGCAACAATGTGCATTCCGACAGTCTGCTTGGCCTTGTGTCCACTTGGAAAGAGACGTCTCTCAGCCTTTTCCACATGTGACTCCAATTCTTCCCTCCAAATGGATTGTCTGGCAAAAGCCATAGCTTACCACAATTGTGGGGAGCATCATTCACATACATGATCCAAGGGGAGCCAGTCAACTAGAGCTGTGTGATGCCTAAGCCCTGTCGTGCCCTCCGGTTCTATTTCCGTTCTCGTGGAAGGAGGACTGGTACTTGTTCACACTGCCCTTAAAGCCACAGTTTCTATGCTTTTATTTTTTGATTGTTTACCCCATCAGTAGTAAGATTTTCGATCACAATCTCCAATATATATACATACCTTTTTTATGAAATATACACGTGTCAACATACACACACGAATTTTAAGTTTAAAATACAAACTAAATACGTACAGAACTTCTTTCTCTCCCTCTCCCTCTGCCCCCACCCCCTCTCTAAAATAAATAAATCTTTAAAAAAAAAAACGCACNNNCACCCAGGTTAAAAGTGAACGCATGGGAAACTATACACCATACCAACACTAATCAAAATAAAGCTGGACTGGTTATATTAATATCAAATTAGATTTCAGAGCAAAAAATAATACCAGGGATAAGGAGGGTCATTTCCTAATGATAAAGTAGTCAACTCATCAATAGTAGATAAATCATAAATATCTATGAACTTATTCACACGACTTTAAAATACCTGAGACAGGGGCACCTGCGTGGCTCAGTCGGTTGAGCAGCCAACTCTTGATTTCGGCTCAGGTCATGATCTCAGGGTCATGGGATGGGGCCCGGCGTCCAGCTCCACACTCAGCACGAGTCTGCTCAGGATTCTCTCTCTCTCCCTCTACCCGTCCACCAGCTCCTGTTCGCTCTCTCTCTGAAATAAATAAACGAATAAATCTTTTTTTAAAAAATAAAATACCAGAAGCAAAAACTGATAGAACTAAAAAGTAAAGTACGGAATACCTTAATTACAGTCAGATATTTAAATATCCCCCTCTCAATAATTAATAGAACAAGTAAGCAGAAAATCAGCAAGTACATGGAGAGGTAAGCACTTATCAATTCACATGACCCAATTAACGTCTATAAAATATTCCATCCACCAAGAGCAGAACAGGCAATCTTTCCAAATATATGTGGAATATAAATCACAGTGTGGGCCATAAAGCAAGTCTCAATAAATTAAAAAGAATTCAAATTATGCAGAGTGTGTAATAGGACCACAATGGAATTAAACTAGAGATCAAACAGAAAGATCTCTGGAAAATTCCAAATTGACACAACTTTAATTCATGGACAAAGAAGAAATCTAGAAAAATTAGAAAATATTTTTGACTGTATGAAAATGAAATACGACACATTAGAATTTGCAAGATGCACCTAAAACAGTGCTTAGAGGGAAAGTTACAGCACTAAACACCTACATCCCAAAAGGAAAAAGTCTGAATTCAATGACCTGTTTCCAGGATTAGCTGGGAAGTTAAAGGACTATCCAACCCATGAATAGAGATTCTCTGGCCATGGATGCTCCTTTTGGAGATTCTTATTCTTGGCCTCTTTCGGTAACTGGTAATGACAAGCGGGCCACATCCCTTCATATTCTCACTGCCCCCTCAGCTAGAAAGCAGCCCCACATCCCCATTTCCATCACCTTAGAAGCCTGAGTGGTAACTAGATTCAGGCTCAGGAAAAAGAACACGTGGGAAAGGCCCTTGAGGCCAGTTTCTAGTCTAGGCAAAAAGAGTGCTCACTCCACACTAGTGATATAATCTGCCTCACCTGGAACAAGATGTCCACACAGAGGTTTGGGGGCCAAAGCACCCCGGAGTGTATATTAGCCTGCTTGGGCCGCCATTAAAAAATACAATAGGCTGGGTGATTTAAACAGCAGAAATGTATTTGCTTACGATTTTGGTGGGAAGTCCAGGATCAAGGTGCCAGCCATTTCAGTTCCTGGTGAGATCGCTCTTGTCGGATTGCAGATGGCCAGATTCTAGGTCCTCACATGGCCCTCCCTCCAGGCCTATGCATAGAGACCAAACGAGATCACTCTTCTTTCCCTGATAAAGCCACTAATTCCATCAGGAGGGCCCTACTCTCAGGACCTCATCTAACCCAACCTCTCTCAAAAGCCTCTCCTAATACCATCACATTAGGGTTTCAACATATAAATGGGGGGAGGGCACAAATCTTCAGTCTATAGTAGAGTTCCTACTAAAATAGCTCTCCCAGAAATCTATAATATGGCAAGTTGCTTGTGGGGAATTCTGGGACTTTGGTTCCAGTCATCATTATCTCCTTCTTGAAGACCCAGCAAATATTATGCATTGTTTTGGACACTGGAAGAGAAAAGCAGCTTTTATTAACTCAGGGCTCATGACATTACAACATTAGTACAATATCCGTAACAAGAAGGGAGATATGCTGCGGCAGGGGTGAGGGGCAGAGAGGGGACTGCTGCGTAGCTGAATGCCAATGGAACGAAAGCAGGACTTCTTATCAAATGTGACTTTGAAGCCTGGGCTCTTCCAATCATCAGCTGTGGGACTTTGGACAGGTTCTATCTTGGAAGCTCAATTTCTACATTTGTAAAATGAGAAGAGTAATAGAAACCACTGTCAAATTTGTTGTGAGATCAGAAGACTGTATGAAGAACACTCGAAAATATTTATTTCAATATTATGTTGCCAATCATTTGGGTCAGTGTCTTCTCGGCCATTATCTCCCACCAGAGACACACATCTGAGACACTGTATCACCTACTCGTGTTCCCACGGGACACGATTTGTGTCCCTCCTCCTCTCTTCTGGGATGAATATTTAGAGACACCAAATTGAGGTTAAGTATCTTCTCACCCAGTCTGAATGCTTTCATGAATTTTAATAGTCTGAATTATATAATCCCAGCATGTCTTCTCCTTGTAAGGAATCGATAAGATCCAACTCTATTCCAATGACTTGGGTTAAATATTTTCCAATGTATTTTAGGATGATGAAAAAGAAAAATCCATTAGTTTATTGGCCCAATAAATATTTACTGAGTGTCCACCAAGTACTGCTCTAGGTACCAGCCATACAGCAGGGAACAAAATACATCAAAGTCCCTTACATTTCACACCAGTGTAAATAACTATAATGACATAAACTTCTCAAAGTCTCTTGACTTTGTTCCGGAACTTCTGTTCAGAATGGTCATTGTCTCCATTCTCAAATAAAATTGGTATTTAATTTGTATTTTGACAATGCAAACTAACGAAGCTATCTTTAGTGCTACGGATGAAGGAATCCGCAGTAGATTTTTTTTTTAAAGATTTTATTTATTTATTCAACAGAGATAGAGACAGCCAGCGAGAGAGGGAACACAAGCAGGGGGAGTGCGAGAGGAAGAAGCAGGCTCATAGTGGAAGAGCCTGATGTGGGGCTCGATCCCATAACGCCGGGATCACGCCCTGAGCCGAAGGCAGACGCTTAACCGCTGTGCCACCCAGGCGCCCCCGCAGTAGATTTGTTACATGAAATGAACATCAAGAAGATGACATATAGAGAAAATGAACATACTGAGAAGAGAAAGGAAAATCTCTTTGTGACAATCATTCATTTTTCATTCTTCATAAAGGTTTATTTTACATTGTAAGAAGGGAGGAAACATCGTGAAGTATTTAGACTACATTACAAGCTACAGATCCACATTCCATGTACCTAAGAGAGAAGAATTGCAGAAGTAACTTAATCTGACAACCCTACTGAAAAATTCTAACAGTACATGAGTTTTCTCAACTTGAGTTTCCGAAGTCACTGTGTAGCTGTTTTACCAGACTTTCGAAGTCAAGTTTTCGACCGGGCCCAGAAAATCAGCCTTATCGCTAGTTATAACATCATCTTGGAGCATTTATATCCGTCATATCAAGACTAGCAAAAGTGTAGCTGCAACTTTTGGGGTGGGGGTGGGGTTGCCAGGGCTGTCTGCGTTTCCTTTTTCATAGCGAGTCCCAGGACACTGCACGATATGGCTATCTCAGGGAGCCAGTGTTCTATTTCACTGGCCCCATGCCTCCTACAAGTTGCTGACTCACTTTATGGAGTGGAATTAACAACCTGTCTGAATCAATAGACATCTATGGCAGAGTGCTACTTGTCCCCACATCCATTTTCTCCTTCTTCTGAGGAAATAGAAATTTCAGCTAGGCACAGCATTAACAGAGGTCAGCAAGATCTTGGAAAGCAGCTCACAGGCTTCAGAAGAATAGCTTTGGGGTAAATAAGAAACATTTAGGGACACCGGGGTGGCTCAGTAGTTAGATATCTGCCTTTGGCTCAGGTCATGATCCCAGGGTCCTGGGATCGAGTCCTGTGCGGGGCTTCCCACTCAGTGGGCAGCCTGCTTCTCCCTCTGCCTGCTTCTCCCTCTGCCCGCTTCTCCCTCTGCTTGCCGTTCTCCCTGCTTGTGCTCTCTTTCTCTGACAAATAAAGTCGAAAGAAAGAAAGAAGAAAGAAAGAAAGAAAGAAAGAAAGAAAGAAAGAAAGAAAGAAAGAAAAAGGGAAACATGTATAATGTTGAACAGTGCCTGCTGCATCTTCTGCTTTTAGCAACATCCTATAGAGGGATGGACCCAGACAGACAGAGCTAGTCAGACGCCCAGGGGTGAGGGGGTGGGGAGGTTGCAAATCGCCACCACTAGCTGCCCATCTTCTGTGGAACTAGGGCAGCTGCAGGAGGGCATGCAGGGGTGCAGGGCATAGGACAGAGTCTTGGGCAGTAGCACATCTCGGTCAAGTTCCAGAGTCTGTGAGCCCTTCAACCCCTAGGCCCTGCTGCTTCCTGCCTCCTTCCTCCGGAGGAGTTCGTGGCCGAAACAGACTCTCACTGCCCTGAGGCTGACCCCCTGGGATGGTTTCCTCTCTATGTAATTGACAAGCAGCAAACAGACCAGACTCTATTAAATGTTAGAGAGAAATCTGAAAGCCAAAGAAACCAAAAGGCAGGTTTGCAAATGCCTGTGATGATTAGATCCTGCACAGGAAAGGAAAAATAATTTTCCCTTTTTCCTTTGAGGTTCTTGGCAGAGACCCCCCTCCCCCCATAATAAAACACAGATTAATAGGAGAAAGACAAACAAGTTTAATGACATACATACCTCCTGTATACATGGCAGAGACCCAGGAAAAGTGAGTAACTCCCCGAAACGGCTGCAGCCGTCTCTTTAAATACCAGCTTCAGCAAAAGACAAAGTATGTTGGGGGTGGGGAGTCAGTTCTGGGAGGCTCTGAGGCCAGGCACGGTAAACAAGGGTGTAGTTGTTATGCAGATGTCAATCCCGGTCTTCTCCGACAGTTTGCACAGCTTGAGTCCACCACCTCTTCCGGGAGGAGCAGGGAGCCACCCTTACAGATGCAGATTCCCCTAAGACATGTAAATGTCTCCCACGAAAGTGTAACTTCTACTCAGTATTCAGAGCATCTCCCAGGGCTGCAGTTTCTTAAAAATAATTGGCCCCAAATAATCCTTATGCTGCAGAGGCATGCTTCGGTGGGGGGGCAAATTCCGCTCCCCTCCCCCTTCAGGCGGTGTTAGGTCCCCAGACTGCTCGGCAAAGAGCGGACGGCGAAAGCTGACCCATCCCCAAGAGAGGCCCACTGCGAATGTGGCCATTAACAATCACTGGAAATGAACCTTCTGGAGGGCCATAGAGGACAATGGACAAGGGTTTTCTTTAAGGGAGCAGAGCTAAGGGCTATCAGATGAACTAAGGAATGGGATCCGGCGCTAGGACAAGGAGCTTTCGCGTTTCCAAGCCAGTCGGAGTGCGTAATCGCCAGGAACTGACGATGGCCGAGCGTTGCCACTTTCTGGTAGCACCATGTCCGCTGGCACCCCGCCCCTACTCTACTGTGAAGTTGTGGATGGTGCACATCACTTGTCTTACTTTGTACAGATTGCAGGATTACAAGAAGATACATTAGAACTTCACATCAGGGATCACACATCCCTCCGAGATCCTGAACTTTGAAATGTATGCGAGTGTAGGGAAAGAAAAATCATTCTCTCTACTCTTCTTGGTTATTGGCTGAGACCCACGCTATAATAAAAGAGAGATTAACGGGAGGAAAACAAACAGAAGTTTAATAACATGTGTACCTCCTGTACACATGGAAGAGACTCAGGAAGACTGAGTAACTCCCTGAAATGGCCCAGGCCACCCCCTTCAATACCTTCAGAGAAAGATAAAAGAAAGACATTGGGGGAGAGGGGATGCCATTTATGGGGGTGACCAGGAAAAGCACAGTAAACGAGGGTAAGGTGGTTATGCAGATTGAAGTCTTGCCTTCTCCATTGATAAGAATTTCTCGTTTTATTTT
>NW_024423319.1:98797937-98820504 GCF_017311325.1 Ursus maritimus
TTTTATTTTCCTAAAGATTTTTCTTTATTTATTTGAGAGAGAGAGAGAAAATGAGCAGAGGGAGAGGTGAAGGGAGGGGCAGAGGGAGAAAGAGAGGAAGAAGCAGGCTTCCCATTCAGCAGGGAGCCAGAAGCGGGGCTGGATCCCAGGACCCTGGGATCATGACCTGAGTCAAAGGAAATGCTTGACCATCTGAGCCACCCAGGCACCCAGGCACCCAAGAGTTTCTGGTTTTAGTTATCCTCCTCTTCCTGGGACAGAGGGAGCCATGCTTACAGAGATTTCTCTTATAAAGGTAAATGTCTCTCTCTCTCTCTTTTTGAAAGATTTTATTATTTTTTTTTAAGATTTTATTTATTTATTTGACAGAGATAGAGACAGCTAGCGAGAGAGGGAACACAAGCAGGGGGAGTGGGAGAGGAAGAAGCAGGCTCATAGCGGAAGAGCCTGATGTGGGGCTCGATCCCATAACGCCGGGATCACGCCCTGAGCCGAAGGCAGACGCTTAACCGCTGTGCCACCCAGGCGCCCCTGAAACATTTTATTTTTTTGATAGAGCACAAGTTGGGGGTGGGAGGGTGCACAGTGCAGAGAGAGAGGGAGAAGCTGACTTCCCACCGATCTGGGAGCTAGACACGGGGCTCAATCCCAGGACCGTGAGATCAGGACCTGAGCCAAAGGCAGACGCTTAACCCACTGAGCCACCCAGACACCGCTAAAGGTAAATGTCTCTTACAAAAGGATAACTTCTACCAGGTTTCAGAACTTCTCCCGTTATCTGCAGTTTCTTAAAAATAACCAGCTCTCACGATGATCAATATGACGAAGAGTTCTATTTTAGGGTGGCATAATCTGTCCCCCTTCGAGAGCAATGGGATTGTACTGGGGAGTTCTCTACCTTAGCAATGGGTATGTTCTGGTGTGTGGGAAGAAGGGTTCATAGAGGTTTGTGTGTCCAGAAAATCAGAACGACAGGAGCCAAGAGTCCCCCC
This sequence comes from Ursus maritimus, assembly GCF_017311325.1. Lineage (NCBI taxonomy): Eukaryota > Metazoa > Chordata > Mammalia > Carnivora > Ursidae > Ursus > Ursus maritimus. Next base: position 98,798,930 of record NW_024423319.1, read on the forward strand.
CCAAATCTGCTTGCCCCTTGTATCATAACAGAATTTTGAGCTGAGTACGTAGCCCCCTAAAATAAGAACTTCATTTCCCAGTCTTCCTTGTAATTAGATGTGGTCATGAAACTAAGCTCTGGCCAATGGGATGTGAGATGGCATGCGGTATGCAACTTTCAGGTGATGCCCTCAAAGGGAAGGCACGTGTCTTCCCCTGTCCCGCTTCCCATTAGTTGGAGTATGGAGGTGGTACAGAGCCCTCTGGGGTCAGGAAACTGTGGCAGCATTCTATAGATGGCAGAACAAGATAGAAGGAGTCTGGTGTCCTCATACTATAAAGCACTATACTAGCCTAGACTTTTACAGAAGAGATTTTATTTATCTGTTATACACAGCCAAACTTATTAACTTATTAATAGGCAATTATGTATCATAATCTAGTTCTAGAAACCCAGAATGGAGTATTTTTCAGCTTTGTGTCAGAATGATAACTTTTGTAGCTTCAAGCAATATGAAATGTAAAATGTGACAAAGAATTAATAACTTTACCATATTAAGAAAGTCGTTCAGGGGGCGCCTGGGTGGCTCAGTCGTTAAGCATCTGCCTTTGGCTCAGGGCGTGATCCTGGCGTTATGGGATCGAGCCCCACGTCAGGCTCCTCTGCTGGAAGCCTGCTTCTTCCTCTCCCACTCCCCCTGCTTGTGTTCCCTCTCTCGCTGGCTGTCTCTATCTCTGTCAAATTAATAAATAAAATCTTTAAAAAAAAAAAAAAGGAAGTCATTCAAATTTGTGAGAAAGACGTTTAACCCCTATAGCTAAGAGAATGAACAGTTGACTGATACTTGAGGAAACATATATGGTAAAGGACAATCACTTGGAAAATGTTTACCCTATAGAGACATCAAATGAGTGAAAAATTAAACTAATCTAGAGATTTCATGTTGCACCAAGTAATTATATTAGCTAGTGCTTATTGAGGACTTATTTCACACTAGGCACTATGCTAAGTGTTTTTAGGTCATTTAATCTTCACAACATTTTATATATGAAGAACTCAGACGGGAAGAGTTTAAGCAACTCACCCAAGGTCACATAATTAGGAAATGCTTAGAGCAAGATTTCAAACCCAGGCATGTCTGATTTTAGAGTCAGGACTTCAACTACTAAACACTATTGCTTCCCACGCCAAAAGAACATATTTTATAATGATGACAAGTTACAATGCTAGAAAGCCTAGTAAAGTTGTTTACTCATTCATTACTGTCCAGTTTGCTCTCAGATACCTCAGTGCCCTTCTCTTGCTCTATAATGTATCATAGGAAACCAAATTTCTCAGGTTCCTTTATTCTCTGACTTCTGGGTAGTTTTGCCCAGTGGACAATATCTGCAGAAGATTGGAGGATAAGAAAGACAAAGAGTTCCAACTATTTTTCTCCTTCCCTCTTTCTGCTTCTTATAGCATCTGTTCCACGGATCCAGCTTTGCTAGACCAAACCTCCCTTTTGGGAATAAAAGCAATCTTTTAAAAATTTTTTTATAAAGATGTCATTTATTTGTCAGAGAGAGAGAGAGAGAAAACACAAGCAGGGGGAGCAGCAGGCAGAGGGAGAAGCAGGCTCCCCGCTGAGCAAGGAGCCCAATGTGGGACTTGATCCCAGGACCCTGGGATCATGACTTGAGCCCAAGGCAGATGCTTAACCAACTGAGCTATCCAGGTGTCCCGGAATAAGAGCAATCTTGATGATCATACATGTTCACCCAGTTTTCTACCCTTAAAGATGTAGCCTAAAGAAATAACTTCATAGAAACAATAACAAAAATGTGCACAAAGATGCCCCTTGTAGCATTATTTATAATGACAGAAAATTGGAAACCACCTGAATGTTCAAGATTAGGAAAACAGACTAAAAAATCAGAATATATTATAATGCAACAGAATAATATGCAGCCATTATAATCATTGCATCAGTCGGCTTTTGCTCGATTATGCCACAGTAACAGACGATCCCCAAATCTCTGATTTATCACAGGTTTCTCACTCAGTTAGTTACCTATCTTTTGCAGGATAGCTGCAGCTCTGTTTCATTCCAGGTCCCAGTTGGATGGACCAGCCCTGTGGTGGTGTCAAGGCAGTAGAAAAAAAGCAAGGACAGAACAGGCTCTTAAAGCTTAAACTCAGATGTGGGCTATGTCATTTCTGCTCATATTCCACCGGCCAAAGCAAGTCCTATGACCAAGCTTGATATCAATGAGGCAGATACTTCTACAGGGAGGCCCACCAGGAACTGGCTCTGTAGAAAAAGTCCCCCAGGAAAAGGGCTGCAAATTTTTTTTTAAAGATTTTGTTTATTTATTTATTTGTCAGAGAGAGAGAGCGAGAGTGAGAGAGAGAGCACAAGCAGCGGGGAGTGGCAGGCAGAGGGAGAAGCAGGCTCCCCACCAAGCAAGAAGCCTGACATGGGGCTCAATCCCAGGACCCTGGGACCATGACCTGACCCGAAGGCAGACGCTTAACTGACTGAGCCACCCAGGCGTCCAGGGCAGCAAATATTTGTGAACGATAATAAAATCTACTACAATAATAAAGGCTATGAAGAAATATGGAAAATGTTTAATGTAATAAGTAAGCAAAATCTACAAAAAGATTTTACATACACTATTGTGGTGAAGTCTGCTAGCATAATCCATTCTAACTTGTTTCCTGGGCATAGGAGTTAGATGTAATCATATGATTAAATTCTAATCAATGACACTATCTGCCTGGAAATAGCAGCAGATCCCACAGGTTATGGGCTCAATCCCACAGGGCTACACCTTCCACCCTTGAGACACCAGTCACAGGTCCAGGCTGTCATCCGTGCTTCTGACGAACCAGCTAGAGGTCAGAGGTTCCTATCACCCCCTTCTCAAGTTCACTTAATTTGCTAGAGCAGCTCACAGAATTTAGGAAAACAGTTTACTTGCTGGATTACCAGGTTATTATAAAAGGCTGTAACTCAGGAACAGCCAGATGGAAGATATGTGTAGGGCACGGTATGGGGGAAGAAGCATAGAGCTTCTTTTTTTTTTTTTTTTTTTAAGATTTATTTATTTATTAGACAGAGAGAGACAGCCAGCGAAAGAGGGAACACAAGCAGGGGGAGTGGGAGAGGAAGAAGCAGGCTCATAGCGGAGGAGCCTGATGTGGGGCTCGATCCCAGAACGCCAGGATCACGCCCTGAGCCGAAGGCAGAAGCTTAACGACTGCGCCACCCAGGCGCCCCAGCATAGAGCTTCTATGCCCTCTCTGGAATCAACCCACATGGCACGTCCACATGTTCACCAACCCAGAAGTTCTGTAAGTCCTGTCCTTTTGGGTTTTTATGGAGGGTTCATTAAATAGCCGTGATTGATTAAATCTTTGGCCATTGGTGATTAATTCAACCTCCAGCCCCTCTTCCCTCCCCAGAGGTTTGGGGGTGGGGCTGAAAGTTCCAAGCCTTTAATTACAATGCTGATTCCCTTGGCAACCAGCTCCTATCCTTAGGGGTTTTCCAAAAGTTACCTTGTTGACACAAACTCAGGTGTGGTTGAAAGGAGCTTGTTATGAATAACAAAAGGCACTTTCGCAGCTCTAAGACTCGGGAATTCCAAGGGTTTTAGGATCTTTCTGCCGGGAATGGGGACACAGACCAAATACGTTTTCTTATTATAAATCACAATATAACAAGGATCTATTCTCCCTGATTTATCATCTCCCAGCTATTCCCTCCCACACCTCTAGACTCGTGGTGGGTCAGAAGATTACAGAATGAGAAGTTTAAAAAGAATTCTTGCCACATCATTACTCTCTGTTTGGGAGAATGAGATTTGAGAATAAACAAATGACCTTTTTAGATACCAAAAGAAGTTTTTAAAAAACTATACATAATCTCTCCCTGGTAAAATTGAAATAATGATAAAAACTTTAATTTTGAATATTTATTATTTCATTTATAATAACTGAACATATATTTACCCATTTCCTTATGAGTTTTTCACATGACCTCTTTGGGGACACTCTCCCCAGATGATTTTCTCCTTCTTGTAACTTTTCCCAGTCCCCACTACGCCAAACACTTCCTCTAGACCATAGCTTCTAGAACATCAAAGGTATGAACTATAGGTTCATTTGCTTCATTCTCTTATGCTTATTTGTTTATGTGACATTTTTCTCAAATAGACTAAAATACCTTGAAGCCAAGGACTTTGTCTTATTCATCTCTGTAGCCTCAGAATCTGACTCAACAAGTGTATATTGAACAATGAATGAATTCCTAAGACGTGAGTAAATGGCACTTGCTATTTCTGGCACATAGGTTATTACATTTGGGAAGAGAGGATCGAAGTCCCATATTGACTGGTTCAGTTACTTATTACCTTGGGTAATTCTCTTAGCTTCAATTTTCATCTGTCAAATGTTTCTTCGTACTAGTCCGTCTGTGGTAGCAAAGGCTGGCTGCCCCCAAATGTGCCACTTTGGCACATTGATTATTTTGAACTAAAGTTACTTAAGGGGCGCCTGGCTGGCTCGGTCAATAGAGCATGTGATTCTTGATTTCGGGGTCCTGAATTCGAGCCCCACGTTGGGTGTACAGATTACTTAAAAAATTTTTTTTAAATTTACGAATTAAAGTTACTTGAGAAATAGCCAGTGCAAGAACACCCTGACCTTTATTGCCAGACAGCAGAAAGGAAATCTCTCATGTGAAGGTACCCTCCCTGTACCAGGAGGTAAAACAACGCCCTTATCACCAGAGATAGGGAATTCAGAGCCAAGAAGGCTGTCTAAACAAACTCGGTTACTTTCACTAATTTTCTACCCCCGCCCAAAACCTGTTGAGGATTCCTTATTAACCGAAGCTCCCAAACATAAGCTTTCTTTGTCCCGTCAATTTCTCCCAAATTGATTGTTTCTTTGTTTAAAAAGCATAAAAACTGGGATGTCTGGCTGCCTCAGTTGGAAGATTGTTACTCTCGATCTCGGGGTCATGAGTTTGAGCCCCACATTGGGTGTAGCAATTACTTAAATAAACAAACCTTAAAAGAACAAAGTATGAAAACCGCCTGCCTTGGTCATTCTTTTGAGGTCTCAATTTTATTATAGGTCCTCCATGGACACATAATTAAACTTCATTTTCTTCTTCCTGTTACTCTATATTATGTCAATTTAATTCTTAGACCAGCTAGAAGAAGCTCGAAGGGTAGAATAAAATCATTGCTCCCCTACACAGGTTACTATGAAAAGGAAATTCTGTGGTTCAGAAAAACCTCAAGACCGTCCAGGAAAGAAAGTGACTAAAACAGAAGCCATTGTTTATATGTCTTGAGGGTTTGGCCCTGTCTTCCCAAAAGCAAAGAAGATTCTCAGTGAATATATTTTCTAAACTGTATTAATCCATAAATCGTTAACATTGGTGAGGAGGGGTTTAAATCTTGCCTCTGTCCAGACTCACTGTGCCACCTTAGTTCTCCAGGTTTGTTTACTTTTGTAGAATTATATTTAATTTAACAGATGTTTCTGGAGCACTTATGTCTTAAGAAGTTATACGCTGAAACCTGAAAGCACTAAGAAAAGATAGGATTCATTTTATTAACACAGAACATAAATATTTTTCATTAATTTGCCTTCCCCATCTCGATCATGGTCTCGAGTGTTCCAACTACTCATTTCTTATACTCATTCATTCATGCTATATCAGTTTAGAATCTTTTGTTGGCAAGCAATAGAAAACTTACCTTCAACAGGCTTATGCAGAAAAGAAAATGTATTAGTTCATGTAAATGAATGGTATAGGGGATAGGGCTGGCATATTTTTTTAATTTTTAAAATTATTTTAAAGATTGTATTTATTTATTTAGAGAGCAAGTGAGCATGAGCAAGGGGAGGGGCAGAGGGAGCAGGAGAGAGAGAGAGTCTCAAGCAGACTCCACGCTGAGCACAGAGCCCAATGCCATGACCCTAAGATCACGATCTAAGCCAAAATCAAGAGTCAGAAGCCCAGCCAAGTGAGCCACGCAGGCGTCCGTGTGCTGGCTCTAAGTACTACCGGAGTTCAAATGATGTCCCAAACCTACGTCCTTTTTCTCTCTCGCTCTCTTCATCTCTCAATTCATTTCCTTTGGGTTGTTACCATTCTTTTTTTTTTTTTTTTAAGATTTTATTTATTTATTTGACAGAGAAAGGCAGAGAGCACAAGCAGAGGGAGCGGGACAGGGAGAAGAGATGTGGGGCTCGTTCCTAGGACCATGGGATCATGACCTGTTCCAAAGGCAGATGTTTAATGGCTGAGCCACCCAGGCACCCCGGGTTGCTACCATTCTTTAGACGAGTTCCTTCTGTAGTCATGAGATGGCTGTTGTAACCCCAGACTTCCATCCTCTAGGAAAAGTGAGAATGTCTTCCCCGGATGTCTCAGAAAAGTCTTATTGCATCTGAGTTGTTCTGCCTGAGTCACGTGCCCACCCCTGAACCAATTACTGTGGCTTAAGGATTATGAGGCTCTGATTAGCCAGAACTGAATAATGTGATCACCTTGGGAGCTGGAGGTAGAGGAACTTCATTAGAGGCACATAAACTGAAAAAGGGGAGTAGTCTCTTCCATCCCCCACCAAGGGAAATCTGGGACGATTACTAGAAGGGTTGGTAGGTGCTAGACAACAAAACAACTCAGTGGAATATACATAGGTTTACTATACAGAGGGCTTAGATGGGCTTCTCCAGAAAGAGATTTTGAGATGAATAACTGAGTGCAGGAGGTTTATTGAGAAATTCTCTTGGGAAATACACCAGGAAGAAAGGAAAACAAAATGGGAAAGAGGGAAACACTGACCCATGATGACAATGCAACCAGGACTTCAGCCTATCTCACATGGAGCTCTGAAGCTGGAATGGTTCTTGAGAGTATCCCGAATTAATGAAAGGATGCCAAGTCTTCGTATTTCCACCTTAGCTAGTCATTGGCTGTGGGTCACCCACTGGGAAAGTGCATAACCTTCGTGAGGCAGATCCCTGAAGCAAAGGCAATTCCCAGTGAGTTACAGAGATGTCACCTGTCAGGAATCAATACCCCCAGTAACTTGGGGATAGGTGCATTGCTCTGAACAGGGGATCTCAGTGGATTACCGTGGTATCCCCTACAAATGCTCTCTACCATTGCTGTAGCCTTAGCAAGGTCGCTCCATAAGAACTTTTCCTAATTCACCTACCCACTCATTCTCTTCTACCTGCCTAGCCAAAAATGGTGTTAACCTCTCCTGTCTTCCCCCGGCACTGTTATCCACCATCTCCGTGCAAATCTACACTGCTGGCTCATTACAGAAGAGATTTTTATTTATTTACTTACTTATTTTAAACTTTTTTAAAAAAAAGATTTTATTTATTCATTTATTTGACACACACACACAGAGAGTGTGTACAAGCAGGGGGAGTGTCAGGCAGAGGGAGAGGGAGAAGCAGGCTCCCCACTGAGCAGGGAGCCCAAAGCAGGGCTCAATCCCAGGACCCCGAGATCATGACCTGAGTCGAAGGCAGACACTAAACCGACTGAGCCACCCAGGAACCCCTAAACTATTTTTTTTAAAGTAATCTCTCTGCCCAACACAGGACTCGAACTCACAATCCCTGAGATGAAGAGTTGCATGCTCTACTGACTGAGCCAGCCAGGCATCCCTAGAGAAGAGATTTTTAAAATAAATCTATTTTATGATTCTCTCAACTTGAGAGTTGAGGAAGGTGGGCAACTGGCAGCCTGTGCATTAGGGTTCCCTCAGAGCACTGGTGAGCTTATGTAGCATTAAGGAAGGATACAATGAGAGTCGCAGTGAATTTATTTAGAAGTTGATACTGAGCATGTTTTCTATTTGAAATGTACTTTTTTGGGGGGGGAGAGGGATTAGAGATTACTTGGTACTGGTCAAGAGAACTGGAACCCTAAATGTTTTCATTCCGATTATTAATTAACCTTTGACTTTAAACAAGAAAAAGACATTGAACCAACTGTGATTAAGCTATATTAAGAGAGATAGTTTCCACTCCTGAGATGACAGCCTTGGTAGAGATGAACCAGCGGGGAGGGGACCACTGGATGGGGGCACTGGTGGTTAGGAATGCGGACTAGCAAGGAGAAGGAAGGATGTGAAAGGCGTGATTCTGGTCAGCAGCTGGAGTTGCTGAGATTGTTGTACTATACCCACCCGGTTCAGGTGATGGCCTGAGACCAATCCTATTTCTCTGGCTTGTTCTAAAAAGAGTGCTGGTGAGTATAGATGAGTCATGTTCCAGAAAGAGCACTATCCCATTATCCATCACCAGATCACAACTCCCAAGTCAGAGAATGCTGAAACATGAGACGATGAGCGTGTCCTGTCCTGGAACAGGGGGTGAAAGGGTGCTGGTGCTGGGCGACTGGCATCTTCACCTTCTTGGTCCTTTGCACTTAATTCATAACTTCATTTTTCTTCTTTAAATGTCTTGGTATAAAAGGGCTAAATCCCATTGTTCCTTGTGGTTATGATAAGGACAATTAGAATTGGCTGCATTTACTTCTTTCAGCAAGCTCAGAAGGCACTTTGACACACTCATTATTTAGGGTACTGGCCAGTATAGGGACAAGTGCCAAATGAAGGCTAGGAGGAAAGCAAAACAGGAGGTAGAACATAGGGAACAATTCAGGTAATGAGGAACCTCTTTCCCACTGAGAATACCAAAGCACAAGGTAAAAAACAGTCAAGGGGTCTACACGAAAGTGAACATTAACGTAATTTAAAGAGTATTTTAGTACAAAGAGTACACTTGTCTGAAAGTGATTCTGAGAAATTATGATGCTGGTTTGCAGGCAAAAATCTAACTAGAACCACAGAACTGCCTTTCTTCCAGAGGGATGGGTTGCACTCCAACCTAGCCTGCCATGGGACCCCCTCCTCTCACAAGAGGACTGCAACATCCCATCAGCTTCAAGGTCCCAGAAAATGCCTATAAACAGCAGGTACCCCAAATCCAGATTACCTGGCACCAAGCAGGCCAAGTAGTCCATCACCAACAAGGTTCCTCATAGGCTTGCTCCATAAGAAGGGACCCTGCCAATGGAAGCCAGGCTCACCCTTCAGGTCCAACAAGGGTTCCTTCTCGCTGAGGCTCAATTAGCTGCTACTGACCCAACCCACCACCTGCAGAAACCAACACTGAGCCACAGTATGGCACCATTTCTCAAGGAGACCAACCAGCCACTTGGGCAAAATGATTACTTTGGATCTCTTCCACATGGGGTGGGTGTGACTGTGGGGCAGCAATTCATTCTTTCTAGGACTGATTCATACTCTAGTTATGAGTTTGCCTTTCCTATCCACAGGTCCCCCGGCAGGACTACCATTCAAGAGTTTACAAAACTGTCATCCATTGACAAGGTATCCCATATAGTGTTGCTTAAAACCAACGGATTGTGTTACTGCAAAGGGGCTGCACGTGACCATGAGAAGCAGTGGTCTCATTATATGCTTCGTCACTCAGAAGCAGACAGCTTAATGAAATGGGCCCATTAAAGGCCCAGCTAACTTTTTAGCTCTGTATACGTGCTGCCAAAGTGCGCACAACTTTTTAGCTTTTAGATCATACCACGTGGAATTGGGGTGATTTGGCGAGAGGGGGCCCTTGTTAGTCCCATGAAGAGCCACTATTCTTGTCACCATGAGTTACCCTGGGTGAGACAAGAAGAAGAGCAGCCCACCTGAGGCCAATCTAAATTGCTGACCAACTGGGGTACCTGGCTGACTCAGTCGGTGGAGTGTGCAACCTTTGACCTCCGGGTTGTAAATTCAAGGCCCACGTTGTGTGTAGAGATTACAAAAAAAAAACCACAAAGTAAATAAAAAATCCTTAAATTGCTGACCTCCTGTATAATGAACAAATAAAATGGTTATTAGTTTAGTCTATTGTGTTTTGCAATGGTTTATTACGTGGCAATAGATTATTGACACAAATGAGGCCAAAAATATCTGAAATGGTACATAGATGGATCTGATGCAGCTGAAGAAAATATGTGCTATGTTCTATCACATTCCAAAGAGAGCTCTAGGCCCTTCCCTAAAGGCTCACCAAGAGGCAGCAAAACTGGGTCTAGAACTACAACCCAAACACTTCCTCCAGCTGAAACAAGAGAAGACTAAAAGGGAGATTTTGACTAGTTATTATCGCTCAGGGACTATTGTAGATTTTCTCTTCCACTGGAGAAGGCAAAGCCAAAGTGAGAGGAGGACCTCTGAGAGCTGAGGTAGGAGCGTCTTAAAGATGTATCACACTCTAGCTGCTTGCTTGAACCGTAGCTACTTGAGGATTTTAGGGGAGACAGAATTTTAGGGAGAGCTGGTCACATGTCCTTGGAGTTTGGAGACCAGAATCAGCACAGACACTGCTGCCTGCCTTTTGCCAGAGGGATTCTGAACACAGGAAGCTTGCTGGAGCAGCAATGACAGGGCAGCCTATCTGTTACTCAGCATGGCAAGCATATGTGTGTTTCCTATGGATCGAGTGATGGTCACAGAAAACAAAAAAGCTTGAGCCTCTTGCTTGTGCCCTGCCAAAGGCCCTGCCGATGGGTACGGGGATCCCAGCAGTAAGAAGCTGTGGGTATTCCACAAGGGCAGTCTGTAGCAAAGAACTATGCCACATGGAGGGTGTTGAAGAATCACACTCGCCTCATCGAGAGCCAGCATTTGGATGCCAGTCACCTAGAAGACATGGACAACCAAGAGAGGACTTTTAGCAACATCAGAAAGTAAAAGAGACCAGGGGTTGAGGAGAGAGAGGGCCGGCAGGGGAAAGAGCATCATATGTGTCCTAGGACGGGCATCCAATCTCCCAGTGGGAGGCTAAGAAGAACCTCCAAAAGCAACCCGCAGAGAAAGAGCCGATTTTAGGCATCTGCTGTGTCCGGAGACAACAAAACCATCTTATGACTATAACCTGTAAAGCAGGAAATGATCTACCTCCATTCCCACCCTCTTCATCCTTGGAGGAGAAGAAACTGTGGTTAGAAAAATGGGGAGGGAGAGGTGGAACCGTAAGGAACAGAGTGAGGATTATACTTGCTTCTTTGACTTTAAGCCCCTCACTGGTGGCAGAACCCAACTCGGAGAGAGGACAAGAAATAACTATAAACCAAGTTCTGAGTTTTGATTATTTTATCAGGCTGCTGGTTCCCCATCAACACCTCCCAACACCTCCTACCCCTCCACACCCTTTTTTCTGAAGTCATGGAATTTTTAGCTAGGTATGAGACTGCTGAGAATAAGAATACATTTCTCAGTCTCCCTTGCAGGTAAATACATTAATGTGAATAAGTTCTGGCTAACAGGTTTTGAACATAAATGATGTTAACCACTTCTGGGTTGTACCCCTAAAGGAAATGGGTACATCTTCCCCTTCCTGATGACTGGAATGTGCTGTGGTACTGAGCCATTCTGGACCAAATATGCTAGGACAGTACTCTAGGGATGGTGGAGCAAGAAGACAGAAGACAAACTCCAGCTCACTCTGTGGAACAGAGCTGCTGTTATCAGTCCACTTTGGCCATATAATAAGTGAAAGTCTCAGGGGCATACTACGATGGACATTTATTTCTCACTCAGGGCCTTGGGAGTGGGCTGGGGCAGTTCTGTTGGGTATGAAACCCTGAACTCAAAACAGGTTTTTTACCAGCGTGCCAGCTATGTGGGGTGGATGACAGGAGTGGAAGGCCCCCCTTCTGACCACATCCAGCTTCCAAAATGAGTGGCTCTGAACACCAGAGCTGCTCTGCTGGTGGGTGTGGGTCCGGTTCAGCTCCACTCTAGTGTCTCTTTCTCATTTGCATCTTTCAGGACAGTGCAAGTTCCTTCCCATCGCGGCAGGTGGGACGCGGTTTGCAGTTTTTCCCACACCGGCAGACACAGCATCTTGAGCCCTGATCTATCAGAGACACCAGCAGCAGTAGGGGCTGTTGCCTCCTCAGAGGTCTGAGTTTCAGCTCCACACAGCTCCTTCTAGATCTCTAAATTTTAATAATCCCAACCTCTTCCCTTGGTCCCCATAGCCGCTATGCCACTAGAGCACAATGGCTATATCTGCCACATATTGAGTCCTCTTCTTGCGTTTTCAGTTATCTAATTATCATTTCTTTGTATTAAATTCTGTTAAAACAATCAGGTGGTTTGTTTCCCTCCATTCAACTGACTGATTCAATGGACTAAATCCTATGCCTGTGAGACTACCTTCAAGAATTTGCTCTTTGACATATTTCATGATAGTCTGCTCCCACTACCTGCCACTCCTCTCTGCACTTATTTTCGTTATAGAATTTACTCTGCTGAACTGTCATCATTGTTTTTTTCTCATCCATCGCCATCCCAGGCTAATAGCTCCTTGAGGATGGAGCACATGTCCCTTTCCTCAGTACCTGGCACACAGGAAACTCTCAACAACACACGTTTGAATGAATGAATAAATTCATTTTTCCAGTAAGGAAAATAAAACAGGAACGGAAGCAGTTAATAGTATGCGATTTGGAAGGTTCACACTGCGCCAAAATGAAAGAGAAAGTTAAATGGTGATGTGAGAAACAGGAGGGCTGTGGCTTCCAGCAACGAGCCCAGCTCGGAGAACCCAGCGAGCTCTCAATAAAAAACGCGAATCGACAACAGGATGAAAGGGCAGCTGAGACTCTGCAAAGAATACTCGGTAACCGGGAGAGCAAGGAGAAGGAAAAGGTTAGAGGACTCCCGGGGACGCCAAATCGGTCGTTCGGGCTCTAGAGGGATGATCCAGCCTTAGGCGACGCCCCTCTGTTCTCAACCAGTCCTGCCCAACCCTTTCCCGGGTTTCAGTTCTGGTTCCTCCGCCCACTCCTTCTCCGCCCCGCGCCTCTAGAAGGAAACAGGTAAAACACGGAGAACTGGGTCTTACTTCAGGAGCCGTTCTGGGCATGCGTCAATCCCGGCCCCCGCGCAGGCGCAATAACTTCCGCTGTAGCTGGTACCGCCCATTTTCGCTTTGCGGGAGCGTTTGCTCTCAGGCCGGCTCACGCTGCCCTAATTGACCACTTTTCCTGTGGGGCCCCCCGGCCTTCTAGTTACTGTGGGGTGTGTGTAGGGGGAGCGGGGAAGACGGGAAGTCTCGCGAAATCGCCTTCGGCCGTCTCCGGTGGCGCCATCTTTGTGCCTGGCGAGCGACGGCGCCCGACAGGAGTCCTGAAGCCCGCGGATCGCTTGCCAAGCTCTAGCAGAGACCGGATCCAGGAAATACGAGGCGGGCCTCGGTGGGAGGGACGAACTGAGGGAGGAGGGAGGGAAGGAAAGGGGGGCGGCGGCGGCGGCGGCGGCGGCGGCTCCTCTCACCGGATCCGGTCCCCGCGCGGCGCGCACCCGAGGGGGGTCGGGCGGGGAAGCGGCGCCGGCCCGGACCCCCTCGCGGGAGCAAGCGGCAGGCGAGAAGTCGAGGCAGCGGCAGCGGCAGTCAAGAGCAGCGGCTGCTGGGTGAGTGTCCCCGAAGAGGGCCCGGCACCTGCCCGAGCCTGGGCGTCAGGGGGTGGCCCCGGGGTCGTCTCGGTGACCCAGCGCCCGGGCAGTGGGTGTGCGCGCGTCTGCGGGGGTCCTGGGGTTCGGCTTGGCCTGGGGTTGCGGCGGACACTAGGAACTGCGGGGCTGCCGGAGGTCTGCGCAGGGCCTGGCGCGCCCGCCCCAGACGCCCCGGGAGGCCGAGGAGAGAGGGAGTGGCCGGGGGCCTCGGTTGGCTCTCGCCCCCCGAACCGGCGCGGGGGGAGGTGGGTGGGAATGATGTCCTTCCTCGCCGCACCCTGGATATTGCGGAGAGTGAACCTCGGTGGACGGGCTTCAAGCCCCAGCAAGGCGTTTGGGGATGAGGACTAACCAGCATCAAGGTTGGGTCTGTTGAGGGTGTTGAGAGATGTGGGGGAAGGTTAGTAGTAATAGTAATTGTTCTATACGGGGTTTGTAAATTGGCGGCAGGTGTGGAGTAAGGCGAAAACATTGTCTCCGTTCTTTTAACAAAGATCACACAAGCAGTCCTCTGAGGTCCAGTGACAGATTAGAGTTATTCCCAGTTGGAGTTGTGTAGTTTAGTACTGTATGCCAGCTCATTAAAGTGCATAAAAACAAGATTTGGGGGGATGGGAGGGGAGGACAAGGTACGTTATAAAGTAGGGTGCATATAAAGTCAAAAGTTCATAGTGTTGATAGAAAGCATTTTTGTCCTTACTGAAACGTAATTTATTTAAATTGCTTAAGGACACTTATCACCTTTGGTCTAGACAGGGCTTGTCAATTCCATGTGTTCTTCAGTGACATTTGTCAATCCGACAATAATTTCAGCATCTGATGTATTTATTTCTGGTTTGTAAAAGAACAAAAATGAATGGGAAAGAAGAACAATTTGACAAACGTAGCTTTTGCTCACTTTTTCATTTTGGAAGAATGAAGGGATTTGTTTTTTTTCTTAGCCTTGTGAATGTTTTGCAGTTGTGTATCAGAACATTTTAAGAAGGAAGAAATATTTCGATCAAGAATAGGTTTTTGAGACGAGAGTTTAGTTTTTCACGGTGTTTTAAAGGGCATCATCGCCCATGGTAAATTTTGTGATGGTGTCAGGAGTGCAAGCAAATACACATACATGTTTTAAAGCATTGTGTCATATGAAGTTTTTCAACTTTAGCCTCCCCCCCCACCCAGTTTTGCCTGTGACTAGTTTAATCAAAGGAAAGACTTTAGTGAAGATAAATATTAAATATATGACTTTCATCTTTACATTGGACAGAACCTGTGTTCTGTCACTCTGAATTTTCTTCCACGTGTGGATTTGCCACAATCTCCTCAATTATATAGATTTTTCATTAGTAGATTTTGTACAGTTTGTGTTGGAGTGAAGGGAGGTAACATTGAGTGTGTTCAGGCACTGGTTTTAGTGGGTTATGTACGTTTACATTTAATCCTCATAGCTACCCCGTGCAGGTAATTTTATTCCTGCTGTACAGATAACCACACTAACCTCCAGTATTCCTAAGTAATTTTCCTGAGGAGGTTATATAGCTGGTAAATTGCAGAGCTAGAACCCAAACTCATGTGTGTCTGATTTTAGAATATGTGCTTTTTCTACTATATTCTGCATAAGTGTGTATGCTGCTAAAAATTTCATGAAAATGGAAATTTTTGTTACAAAGAAACCTTTCAGTTCTTTTGGTAATCTTGAAAGATTTCAGTGTTCTTGGTTGAAGATAATCTTAAGGTTTTTTTTTTTTTCTTTCTTTCTCATGTGTTCATTTTCTAGCCAGAGGTAACATTTTAACAGAAGTCTGCTGATTAGTAAGGATTCCTAGTAGCCGGTAGTGACCTATGTGAAATTCAGATGTTTCCAGTAACTTTGCCTCCAGTTTCAGCATGCCCAGGGTAATTCAAAGATCAAGTATTTTGTTTATTTTGGTCCTGAATAGTTTTTCAAATTATATTACTAAAATGAAATACCAGCTATTTCTGGGGGTCTGAATTTGCTTTATCATAGCTTGGAGGTATACACACATACCCACCCACCTACTTTCTCCAACAAGTGGAGTGCTTGATAACAGACACTGTTTTTCTTCTCTTTAATTTAGTACAGAGGTTTTGGATCCACTTTGTCGTTTGCAGAAAATACGGCAGCTATTCTGGGATCCAGCATAATCTTCTGTGGGGCTAGGGAGTGAAAGATCTTCCAGGTTCCCAGGCAGTGTTGGATATATCAGTGAAACAGCAGGAACATCTTGCCCGTGCGTGGCTGATAGTCACTTTTGTCCCCTAATGGTCTCTGCTCTTGCATCTTTGATGTGCTGCTGAGCTTGCCTCCTGGCCATTATTTCTGCTCAGGAGAGAGTTCAACTGGAAGAGTAGCAGCTCAAATAATAGGGAAAAAAACGGATGCTAAGTGTCTGGCACTCATCCTCCAGCTGGTCATTTGGTTAGTTTTACCTGTTGAATTACTTATCCCTGGCTGGGAGTTCGGGAAATGTTACTATGGAATTTGGGATTTACTGCGCCATCTTTTAAGATGTAAATTGTTTGGGGGGGCCCTCGGTTAAGTAGCCGATCTCTTACAGAAACATGGACATTAAAGGCTGGATGTAAAAGATGCCCTGTGCTCCTCAGGATGCATTTGTGTATGTATGAGTTTGGAGCTTTGCTTGAAATACTAACCTTGGAGTCCTGACAGGCAGTGTTTGGTCTCAATGAGCACGGTTTTCATTATAGTTATACTCCCAAGAAAGAGTTAAATATCCTTCCTTATTTGTGAAGGTAATTACTCAGGATATTTGGGCTATTGGGGTGAAAAAATTGACAAATGATAATGCAACTGAGTGCTCATTCTGTAAATAGAAAAACCTTTCTGAAATGATTTATATTGCCGCTGTGTAAAGAAAAGGCACCAGAAAATTATCTCACATGTATTTAGATGTATATTTTCGTATCTTCCACATAATAAACCTCAATATATTACCATGGCCACAAATACTCGTTTGTTTAAAAGTGAAATGAACTTGAGGAAATACTGGAAACTGTCAAGATGAATTAATCCTAAATATTTAAGAACAGTTGTTATTGTTTAATTTGCTGGTAGTTCTATTAACTTATTTGGCCTTCCACCATCCCACTTCCTGCTTCAAATTTCCTTAGGTTCCTACCTGTCTCCTACTAGTTGTTCCAGCTAGTACTTGGAGCCCTAATTTCCCTTAGTTCTAATTGACACTGAAGTCTTTGGCAGAGTGGATGCTGATGGGGGCGGGGGGAGGAGCAAAACCCCTCTTAAGTCCATTCCCGTTCTCCGAGTCTCTGTGCTCTAGGAGATCAAGAAGGATCTGGACAAGACCTCTTTTTTTTTTTTTTTTTTTTAAGATTTTATTTATTTATTCGACAGAGATAGAGACAGCCAGCGAGAGAGGGAACACAAGCAGGGGGAGTGGGAGAGGAAGAAGCAGGCTCATAGCGGAGGAGCCTGATGTGGGGCCCGATCCCGAAACACCGGGATCACGCCCTGAGCCGAAGGCAGACGCTTAACCTCTGTGCCACCCAGGCGCCCCTGGACAAGACCTCTTAACCCACTCCTTTCTTTGTTGAAAAGGAGAATGAGAGTAGCCAGAATGAGAGAGGCAGCGTCAAGATCCTTGCCACGGTTTCTTTTTCTTTTCCTCCCCTCTGCTAAATATTCAGGAGGAAAGTCTGTAAAAGCTCATCTGCTCCAGGAGCAGGTCCTGCTCCCTTGTCCTCTTCTGCAGCGCACCCTGACCCCACACTTTCCCTTGCTTGTTTCAGCTGCCATCCTGCCCCTCATCCTTCTCTCCCAAGCAGGTCTTGCCTTCCTTATCCCAGGATCTCCTCCCACTGCAGCTCTGCCTTTTTGTCCTTCTAGCTCTGAAGCCTCTTGCAGTGCCAACTGCCGTCTTTCCTGCCTTTTCTCCTGCTCTGCCTCGATCATGGAAGCCTAGGCCCGTGGTCTTAGGGGAGGGAATAGTTCTACTTGAGGGCTGAGTGGGGCAGGGGTACGTGGTTTTATTCTAAGTTGGTTGCTAAATGAGTTTTCCCATAGAAACGTTGCCCGTGCAGGTTTGGTATTTTATTATACTTCTGTAACCTTATGGGTGTTTTAGCTTTTGTGGACTCGTTTGGAATCCTGCCACACAGACCTTTGTTTGCTGGGAAGGCAAGTTCTGAGATTCAAATAGATGGTTTAAAAAAATCAGTGTGTGCTCCAGAAGTTGTTGGGGGTTGCATGCTTTTTGTTAATTACTCAGTGGGATGGTATGGAGCACACCTTTAGGCTGTCCAAAATTAGATGTTATGTGGATCAGGTGGCTCTTCTGGGAGATAAACTGATAGCCTTTTTAGATCGTCAGTGAAGAATTTCTGAATTTAGGCACATGTTTTGAAATGTAGTTGTTCAGTCCATCCCAAGTTAATATTTGTCCTTAAAGCAGTTGTTACAGTGTTGTGGAAAGAACAGAGTTTTGCTTTGTCATAAAAAGAATATCTTGTTCCCACAATTTCTTGTTGCTGTTTTGAAACTTTTCAAGGGTATTTGGACTAGCAGTTATTTTATCCTGGTTTACTTAATGGTAAAGAGACAATGTGTTTGTTTTTATGTTGAAGATTTTAAAATAAAGTTTTATTAGTCTGTTGTTGAAGCTGCATGCCTTTACCACTGTTCAAACAAGTGAGGGATTTCAAGCAAAATATATTTTAAATTTGTTCTCTGTAAATGTGTGCTTGGTGGAAAGACAGATTCCTAATAAAAGGCAAGATGGATCTCTCTCTCTCTCTCTCTTTTTTTTTTTTTTTTTGGTTTCCAAACCACTCTTGTTTTAAAAATGGAATAAACACCCTTTATTTAAGAGTTTGCCAGATTATTTAATAACACACAGAGTGCAGTGGTTAAAAACATTTCTTGGGATAAAATGCTTAAATGTTCAAATCTTACTTTTGACACTAGCTCTGTGATCTTGGGCAAGTTGCTTAATCACTGACCTGTTTCCTCATTTTTGAAATTGGGGTAGTGTAATACTTACCTCACAGGATTTTTGTGAGGATTAAATGAGCCAGAGGATGTATAGTATATTTTTAGAACACAACTAGTGATGGTAAATACTCAAGAAGAGTTAGTTTTTTTATTACGTTCTCATCATTATTGTTACTGCTGCTATTACTACATTCTGAGATGACACCCCTTCTGTTGCGGGTGTGTGTGTGTATGTGTTGAGAGACTGTGACTGAAAGATAACATTTGTTTATTTGATAGTAATTTTTCATGCAAAGCTTATGAGGGGCCAGGGAGAGCAGTATATTAACTGCTGGATACATCCAAAATTGGCTGTAGTGCAGGAAATGCATAAAATATTAAGCTAATTTTGTCCTTAAAGCAGTTGTTACAGTCCTATTATGTTCAGTATAAGAAACTGTGCCACTTTGATATATGAGCAAAACTGGATTATGTGAGTAACAGCGGTGTCTTTTATTAAAATTTGTGTAATTATCTTGGCGTCTATAAGGCCAAATTCTGTGTAGAGGGAGCCTCAATTTTTAAATGGTCCGTTTATTAAGACTTCTTTTTGGAATTCACCACCATTTTCCCATAGAAATAATGTCACATATGGCCTACAGATTCCCAGGCCAGTCCCACATACCTGAATTTGAAGACTGATAGTGCTATAAAAACTGACTTGTATGTACAACAGTGCCTCAACAAGAATATACACTGGGTGCCTCAGGTACTGCAAGATTATGAACACAGTCTTGAAAATGGGAAGGGGGAGTCACATTCCTTCACAGTCCTAGCAAGGACTTCCAAGTCTTGGGCAGAGGGCTTGCTTCTGTAATGGACGCTGAGGACAGGGTGAGTAGTGGGACCTGGTCTCTAGAAGGCAGAAGTTTTTTCCTGGTGTGGCTCCTCAAAAGGCTAGCTAGAATGGTGGTTGCCCTCAATTCTCTGTTGCATCACTTACAGAACTTCTCATCTGTAAAATGTAGATACTAGTACTGTACTGCCTACCTTATAGGTTCTTGGGAGGGTTCAATGTGTTAATATATATAAGGCATTTAAAATGCAGCTAGCCCATGGGCAAGTGCATAAGTAACATTATACACATATTTATAATTGTTATTGTTTTAGGACTTCTAGAATCCCCCCCCCCCTCTGGAACGCCTGGATGGCTTATTTGGTTAAGCCCCGCAGTCCCCCATCGGGCTCCCTGGTCAGCGGGCAGTTTGCTTGTCCCTCTCCCTCTGCCCCTCCCCACTGTTCGTGCTTTCTCTCTCTCTCTCTCTGCTCCTCTCGAATGAGTAAAACCGGAAAGAAAGAAAGAAAGAAAGAAAGAAAGAAAGAAAGAAAGAAAGAAAGAAAAAAAGAAAGAAAAAAAGAAAAAAGAGAGTCCTGTGATAGTGGAAAGAATGCTATGGGGATGGAGTGGAGTGTAAAGCATTTTTATATTTTAAAAATATGTTTCATAGGACTAAATGGGTTGTTTTATGTAGTGTACACTTTTGATGGCGTTAACTTCAGAATGACAAGTCATTTTTCCTTTTAAAAATGTTAAAGTTGGGGCACTTGGGTGGCTCAGTCGGTTAAGTGTCTGCCTTCAGTTCAGGTCATGATGTCAGAGTCCTGGGATCAAGCCCCGCATCAGGCTCCCAGCTCAGCCGGGAGCTGCTTCTCTTTCTCCCTCTGCCCCTCTTCCCTGCTCATGCTCACACGTGCTCTCTCTCTCTCTCAAATAAGACCTTAATAAATAAATAAAAATGTTAAAGTTACATAGAAAGCACACTTTCTTCATATTAGATGGAGAAGCTAACTGGAATGAATTGGTGAAATTAATTTTTTTGAACTTACTGATTTAATTAATACTAAGTTAGTATAATAATTGTCACTAATTGAGCAATATTTATTTATGTGTGTATTTTTTACTACGTACTGATTTGAGGTTGTGGTCATTATTGGTTTTTTTGGTTTTTTTCAGGGGTACCATATGCTATAGGCGGCATTGTCATTCTAAATTCCCACACAAGCTTTAAGTTTGATGTCAGAGTCGTCATTTAGTGTAAACAGGAAGTTATCTGTTAGGTTGCACATCATGAGCTTTACTTTTAGAAAGTCTTATCTTTTCTGCTCCAGAAGTAGCTTTTGGCTATTAGTCATGGGTGGCAAAGAAATTAATTTTGAGTTGGTAACATTTAGATGAAAATGTTTCAATTGAAAATAGCATGTATTGAGGGACACTGTCAGTAAACAAATTCTCTTGCTGGGTGGGAATCCTCTAGAACTTAAAGAAAATTGGGAAAGTGATGAACTTAATTAAATAACTGTTTCTGCTTATGGAGAGCTGCTTATAATTTTGGACAAATTAGCCTATTCAGAGGACCTTGGTTTCCTTATAAAATTAGGAGATTTGACTAGATATGTGAACCTATTAGTTCACTTCTTAGATTTGAAAGACCCTTTTATTTAATAAAAACGTAAGATCAAGTGGCTAGTGTTAGAGCTTTATGAATCAATACTAGTCACTAAATCTAGATCTTTAACCAGTTTACCTTTTTGGGTTTGAATAGTTTCAAACCAATTTTACTGTGAGTTTGAGAGTTCCTAGTTGGTTTGGCACTTCTATGAATATTTTTTTGGTAGTTAGCATGTTGTCTAATACTGACTTTTTAAGTTTTTGTTAGTTATTTGATTTCTGTGATTTGACCTGAACCAATCAAACTTTTTTGCTCTCTTATCCCCTAACAACTTTTTTTGAAAAACAAGTACTCCTTCATACTTAAACAATTTATTAAAAGTTTATTAAATATGCAGAAAGCATATATCAGTAGTAAACAGCTCAGTTAATTTTCACCAACTGAGCACACCTTTGTACCAGCACCCAGATCAAGAAAGTGAACGTTATTAGCCACTTAAAAGCCCCTTTGTATGCCCTTCTGATCATTTACTACCCTACCCATCCCCTCACCATTTCCGACTTTTTTTTTTTTTTTTAACCAGTTCTCTCTTCTTTCTCCAGTGGCAACTCCAAAAGAA